>NC_142417.1:21195000-21277753 GCF_059516105.1 Syngnathus floridae | reverse complement strand
AGTGCGAGGGTACTTCCGGGTTGCTAATGTTCATGACGTTGGCGCCGGTACGCCAAAAAAGAAAAGAGAAGAAGAAGGAGGAAGAGCGATTTCGTCCTAAATATGCGATCTTATTAATGTGAGCAATTGAATTTACGGATAAATGGGACCGGTTAATACATTTGAATAATACCAATGACCTTAATGGAAGTTTATTCGCTTTTTAACACTTTGTGGTATGAGTTTTCCGGCTTGCTAATGCTATATAGCCGCGATTTGCGTTAATCGATTTATTTCAAATAGGTTGTTGCGAATTAAATTTGCGGTTGCAGGGGAACAGTTAACACAATTAAACGGCACAAATGTGTTTTATCTAACTTTATTTAGTGCTTATTACATTGTTAGATAGGTTTAGGGACGGGATTGGTTGACGAGCCGCCGTGACACTTCGCAAAGGCTCATGGGAATTTGACAGTGACACCGTGAACCAAGAAAGTGGCGCTGGGAATGACAATCTCCTAAGGTAAGATTTTTCCGATAGATGAATGTCAGTTAAACGGATGATACAAACACAGTCCCTTTGATAAAATAATATTAATTACGTGGATATAATGGTTTGAAGGGTTTTACATCACAACTGGACTACAGGCAGACCTCCAATTATGCTGATAAACTTGTCCAGAGACTTAAATGAAATAATGTAACATCGAGTTAAATACAAACATACGTAATGATGGTTTAAATTCAATGAATCAATAAATTAAAAGAGGCAAAGACTGACCTATTGATCTTTTCTGTCTGCGTTAAAGCTGGACAGTTGACTTGACAAATAACTGTAATTTTAATTGACTAGGTAGACACACACCGGGGCTCGATCAACCCCGGCGGGGCCTCCCTTGGGCGAGGGTGTCTGGTGATAATGGCCGAAACACTCTGTGACCCCAAGGTCCACTACTGATGACGTGTCTACGAAATTCTGACGCTCAAATTACCCACAACAAGGACGACTTAATGGGACCCCTTCTAAAGAAAGCTGTTGGTTGAATATAAAAACAAGATATTAGGTCAAAAATACTTCAAAGTTAATAGACATAATATAATCCAAGGGTAGGACTTTGGGTTGCTTTCTTCTCTCACTTTTCACTATTTTTCCATCTTGTCGGCCGAAGACCTGGGTAGCGCCTCAGCTACTCGGGGGAGGTTCTGGTTGAGGTGCATTCTCACTTCGCCGTCCTTCGTACCCATTCCAGGATTTATGCGACTCCGGTACGGCGAGGTTTACTGAAGGAGACATGCGCCGGCCTGTGCCTTCCGCTGCCTTCTATCTAACCAACTGGGTCGGCGGACCCTTTGGGGAATGTGTAGCGAGATAACCTTATAAACCTAACTCGCCTGAGCCTATCGGACATCCCAGTATTCCCTGACCCAAATTACCGAGTCGCATACTTTTCTTATTTTCCCAATTTCCTTTCTACATATGTTTCCTCTCCCCCACATCTCTCCTCCCCTTTTCTATCCTAGGGGGGGAGGGATATAAGACCATGTGTCGGGTCAGAAAACTCGGGGTTTTGGTTGAGATGCAGTCACATTTCCCTTTACCTATCCGTGGTCTCCCTCTCTCAATCTCTCTCTCTCTCTCTCTCTCTCTCTCTCTCTCTCTCTCTTTCTTTGTCTCTCTCTCTCTCGTTCTCTCGTTCTCTCGTTCTCTCTCGTTCTCTCTCCCTCTCTCTTGCTCTCTCGCTCTCTCTCTCTCTTTCTTTCTTTCTCTCTAACCCTAACCCTAACCTCTCTCTCGCTCTCTCTTGCTCTCTCGCTCTCTCGTTTTTTCTCTCTCGCTTTCTCTCTCTCCCTCTCGCGCTCTCTCTCTCTCTTTCTCTCTAACCCTAACCCTAACCCTGACCCTAACCTCTCTCTCTCTCTCTCTTGCTCTCTCGCTCTCTCGTTTTCTCTCTCTTTTTTTCTCTCTCTCCCTCTCTCTCTCGCTCTCTCTCTCTCTCTCTCTTTCTCTCTAACCCTAACCCTGACCCTAATCCTAACCCTAACCTCTCTCTCTCTCGCTCTCGCTCTCTCTCTCTCTCGCTCTCTCTCTTGCTCTCTCGTTCCCTCGTTTTTTCTCTCTCTTTCTCTCTCTCTCTCGCTCTCTCTCTCTCTCTTTTGCCCTCTCTCTCTCTCTCTCGCTCTGGCTCTCGCTCTCTCGTTCTCTTTTTTTCTCTCTCGCTTTCTCTCTCCCGCTCTCTCTCTCTCGCTCTCTCGCTTTCTCTCTCTCTCTCTCTCTCTCTCCCCTTTTTTTTAACTTTGACCAAAATAAAAAAGGAAAGTCTAAACTTTAATCAGACTCTTTGTTTTAACTCGAACAAAATTCTAAGCGCGTTTTCTTTCCAGACTAAAAGAGACGATAGAGGACGGGAGAGTACACATGAGGGCGCCATAGACACATAAAATGGCTGTCTGGCAAACAGGGCTTAGTTGGATAGAATCACTAATTGGTTATTATTATCTTTTAAATGTAGAAATAAATAAGTGGGGAAAACGCTAATAGATAGTATTAAATTGTTTTTTAACATTTTGTTTGATTTTGATGTTGGGGTGGATATTGTAATAAATACGCTTGGGGACAGTTGGTTGCCATGACAATGGAAGCGTCATCACGGATACTTCCGGCTTGGCTAACGTTTACTAGCCACTTGACGCGCACGGCTATTTCGTTTTAATTGCGCGGTTTTATTATTGTGGTGGGCGAGTGGATTTACGGACAATAGTGACCGGGTAGTGCGAGTTAACAATAGCAATCGAAATGTATTCTGTTATTATCACTGGGATGGGTAATTTTAATAATATTTTCGATTAACGGGGTTCACTACGACATTTTGCAGGGGTTATAGGTACTTCTGGGTTGCTAGTGCGAGGGTACTTCCGGGTTGCTAATGTTCATGACGTTGGCGCCGGTACGCCAAAAAAGAAAAGAGAAGAAGAAGGAGGAAGAGCGATTTCGTCCTAAATATGCGATCTTATTAATGTGAGCAATTGAATTTACGGATAAATGGGACCGGTTAATACATTTGAATAATACCAATGACCTTAATGGAAGTTTATTCGCTTTTTAACACTTTGTGGTATGAGTTTTCCGGCTTGCTAATGCTATATAGCCGCGATTTGCGTTAATCGATTTATTTCAAATAGGTTGTTGCGAATTAAATTTGCGGTTGCAGGGGAACAGTTAACACAATTAAACGGCACAAATGTGTTTTATCTAACTTTATTTAGTGCTTATTACATTGTTAGATAGGTTTAGGGACGGGATTGGTTGACGAGCCGCCGTGACACTTCGCAAAGGCTCATGGGAATTTGACAGTGACACCGTGAACCAAGAAAGTGGCGCTGGGAATGACAATCTCCTAAGGTAAGATTTTTCCGATAGATGAATGTCAGTTAAACGGATGATACAAACACAGTCCCTTTGATAAAATAATATTAATTACGTGGATATAATGGTTTGAAGGGTTTTACATCACAACTGGACTACAGGCAGACCTCCAATTATGCTGATAAACTTGTCCAGAGACTTAAATGAAATAATGTAACATCGAGTTAAATACAAACATACGTAATGATGGTTTAAATTCAATGAATCAATAAATTAAAAGAGGCAAAGACTGACCTATTGATCTTTTCTGTCTGCGTTAAAGCTGGACAGTTGACTTGACAAATAACTGTAATTTTAATTGACTAGGTAGACACACACCGGGGCTCGATCAACCCCGGCGGGGCCTCCCTTGGGCGAGGGTGTCTGGTGATAATGGCCGAAACACTCTGTGACCCCAAGGTCCACTACTGATGACGTGTCTACGAAATTCTGACGCTCAAATTACCCACAACAAGGACGACTTAATGGGACCCCTTCTAAAGAAAGCTGTTGGTTGAATATAAAAACAAGATATTAGGTCAAAAATACTTCAAAGTTAATAGACATAATATAATCCAAGGGTAGGACTTTGGGTTGCTTTCTTCTCTCACTTTTCACTATTTTTCCATCTTGTCGGCCGAAGACCTGGGTAGCGCCTCAGCTACTCGGGGGAGGTTCTGGTTGAGGTGCATTCTCACTTCGCCGTCCTTCGTACCCATTCCAGGATTTATGCGACTCCGGTACGGCGAGGTTTACTGAAGGAGACATGCGCCGGCCTGTGCCTTCCGCTGCCTTCTATCTAACCAACTGGGTCGGCGGACCCTTTGGGGAATGTGTAGCGAGATAACCTTATAAACCTAACTCGCCTGAGCCTATCGGACATCCCAGTATTCCCTGACCCAAATTACCGAGTCGCATACTTTTCTTATTTTCCCAATTTCCTTTCTACATATGTTTCCTCTCCCCCACATCTCTCCTCCCCTTTTCTATCCTAGGGGGGGAGGGATATAAGACCATGTGTCGGGTCAGAAAACTCGGGGTTTTGGTTGAGATGCAGTCACATTTCCCTTTACCTATCCGTGGTCTCCCTCTCTCAATCTCTCTCTCTCTCTCTCTCTCTCTCTCTCTCTCTCTCTCTTTCTTTGTCTCTCTCTCTCTCGTTCTCTCGTTCTCTCGTTCTCTCTCGTTCTCTCTCCCTCTCTCTTGCTCTCTCGCTCTCTCTCTCTCTTTCTTTCTTTCTCTCTAACCCTAACCCTAACCTCTCTCTCGCTCTCTCTTGCTCTCTCGCTCTCTCGTTTTTTCTCTCTCGCTTTCTCTCTCTCCCTCTCGCGCTCTCTCTCTCTCTTTCTCTCTAACCCTAACCCTAACCCTGACCCTAACCTCTCTCTCTCTCTCTCTTGCTCTCTCGCTCTCTCGTTTTCTCTCTCTTTTTTTCTCTCTCTCCCTCTCTCTCTCGCTCTCTCTCTCTCTCTCTCTTTCTCTCTAACCCTAACCCTGACCCTAATCCTAACCCTAACCTCTCTCTCTCTCGCTCTCGCTCTCTCTCTCTCTCGCTCTCTCTCTTGCTCTCTCGTTCCCTCGTTTTTTCTCTCTCTTTCTCTCTCTCTCTCGCTCTCTCTCTCTCTCTTTTGCCCTCTCTCTCTCTCTCTCGCTCTGGCTCTCGCTCTCTCGTTCTCTTTTTTTCTCTCTCGCTTTCTCTCTCCCGCTCTCTCTCTCTCGCTCTCTCGCTTTCTCTCTCTCTCTCTCTCTCTCTCCCCTTTTTTTTAACTTTGACCAAAATAAAAAAGGAAAGTCTAAACTTTAATCAGACTCTTTGTTTTAACTCGAACAAAATTCTAAGCGCGTTTTCTTTCCAGACTAAAAGAGACGATAGAGGACGGGAGAGTACACATGAGGGCGCCATAGACACATAAAATGGCTGTCTGGCAAACAGGGCTTAGTTGGATAGAATCACTAATTGGTTATTATTATCTTTTAAATGTAGAAATAAATAAGTGGGGAAAACGCTAATAGATAGTATTAAATTGTTTTTTAACATTTTGTTTGATTTTGATGTTGGGGTGGATATTGTAATAAATACGCTTGGGGACAGTTGGTTGCCATGACAATGGAAGCGTCATCACGGATACTTCCGGCTTGGCTAACGTTTACTAGCCACTTGACGCGCACGGCTATTTCGTTTTAATTGCGCGGTTTTATTATTGTGGTGGGCGAGTGGATTTACGGACAATAGTGACCGGGTAGTGCGAGTTAACAATAGCAATCGAAATGTATTCTGTTATTATCACTGGGATGGGTAATTTTAATAATATTTTCGATTAACGGGGTTCACTACGACATTTTGCAGGGGTTATAGGTACTTCTGGGTTGCTAGTGCGAGGGTACTTCCGGGTTGCTAATGTTCATGACGTTGGCGCCGGTACGCCAAAAAAGAAAAGAGAAGAAGAAGGAGGAAGAGCGATTTCGTCCTAAATATGCGATCTTATTAATGTGAGCAATTGAATTTACGGATAAATGGGACCGGTTAATACATTTGAATAATACCAATGACCTTAATGGAAGTTTATTCGCTTTTTAACACTTTGTGGTATGAGTTTTCCGGCTTGCTAATGCTATATAGCCGCGATTTGCGTTAATCGATTTATTTCAAATAGGTTGTTGCGAATTAAATTTGCGGTTGCAGGGGAACAGTTAACACAATTAAACGGCACAAATGTGTTTTATCTAACTTTATTTAGTGCTTATTACATTGTTAGATAGGTTTAGGGACGGGATTGGTTGACGAGCCGCCGTGACACTTCGCAAAGGCTCATGGGAATTTGACAGTGACACCGTGAACCAAGAAAGTGGCGCTGGGAATGACAATCTCCTAAGGTAAGATTTTTCCGATAGATGAATGTCAGTTAAACGGATGATACAAACACAGTCCCTTTGATAAAATAATATTAATTACGTGGATATAATGGTTTGAAGGGTTTTACATCACAACTGGACTACAGGCAGACCTCCAATTATGCTGATAAACTTGTCCAGAGACTTAAATGAAATAATGTAACATCGAGTTAAATACAAACATACGTAATGATGGTTTAAATTCAATGAATCAATAAATTAAAAGAGGCAAAGACTGACCTATTGATCTTTTCTGTCTGCGTTAAAGCTGGACAGTTGACTTGACAAATAACTGTAATTTTAATTGACTAGGTAGACACACACCGGGGCTCGATCAACCCCGGCGGGGCCTCCCTTGGGCGAGGGTGTCTGGTGATAATGGCCGAAACACTCTGTGACCCCAAGGTCCACTACTGATGACGTGTCTACGAAATTCTGACGCTCAAATTACCCACAACAAGGACGACTTAATGGGACCCCTTCTAAAGAAAGCTGTTGGTTGAATATAAAAACAAGATATTAGGTCAAAAATACTTCAAAGTTAATAGACATAATATAATCCAAGGGTAGGACTTTGGGTTGCTTTCTTCTCTCACTTTTCACTATTTTTCCATCTTGTCGGCCGAAGACCTGGGTAGCGCCTCAGCTACTCGGGGGAGGTTCTGGTTGAGGTGCATTCTCACTTCGCCGTCCTTCGTACCCATTCCAGGATTTATGCGACTCCGGTACGGCGAGGTTTACTGAAGGAGACATGCGCCGGCCTGTGCCTTCCGCTGCCTTCTATCTAACCAACTGGGTCGGCGGACCCTTTGGGGAATGTGTAGCGAGATAACCTTATAAACCTAACTCGCCTGAGCCTATCGGACATCCCAGTATTCCCTGACCCAAATTACCGAGTCGCATACTTTTCTTATTTTCCCAATTTCCTTTCTACATATGTTTCCTCTCCCCCACATCTCTCCTCCCCTTTTCTATCCTAGGGGGGGAGGGATATAAGACCATGTGTCGGGTCAGAAAACTCGGGGTTTTGGTTGAGATGCAGTCACATTTCCCTTTACCTATCCGTGGTCTCCCTCTCTCAATCTCTCTCTCTCTCTCTCTCTCTCTCTCTCTCTCTCTCTCTTTCTTTGTCTCTCTCTCTCTCGTTCTCTCGTTCTCTCGTTCTCTCTCGTTCTCTCTCCCTCTCTCTTGCTCTCTCGCTCTCTCTCTCTCTTTCTTTCTTTCTCTCTAACCCTAACCCTAACCTCTCTCTCGCTCTCTCTTGCTCTCTCGCTCTCTCGTTTTTTCTCTCTCGCTTTCTCTCTCTCCCTCTCGCGCTCTCTCTCTCTCTTTCTCTCTAACCCTAACCCTAACCCTGACCCTAACCTCTCTCTCTCTCTCTCTTGCTCTCTCGCTCTCTCGTTTTCTCTCTCTTTTTTTCTCTCTCTCCCTCTCTCTCTCGCTCTCTCTCTCTCTCTCTCTTTCTCTCTAACCCTAACCCTGACCCTAATCCTAACCCTAACCTCTCTCTCTCTCGCTCTCGCTCTCTCTCTCTCTCGCTCTCTCTCTTGCTCTCTCGTTCCCTCGTTTTTTCTCTCTCTTTCTCTCTCTCTCTCGCTCTCTCTCTCTCTCTTTTGCCCTCTCTCTCTCTCTCTCGCTCTGGCTCTCGCTCTCTCGTTCTCTTTTTTTCTCTCTCGCTTTCTCTCTCCCGCTCTCTCTCTCTCGCTCTCTCGCTTTCTCTCTCTCTCTCTCTCTCTCTCCCCTTTTTTTTAACTTTGACCAAAATAAAAAAGGAAAGTCTAAACTTTAATCAGACTCTTTGTTTTAACTCGAACAAAATTCTAAGCGCGTTTTCTTTCCAGACTAAAAGAGACGATAGAGGACGGGAGAGTACACATGAGGGCGCCATAGACACATAAAATGGCTGTCTGGCAAACAGGGCTTAGTTGGATAGAATCACTAATTGGTTATTATTATCTTTTAAATGTAGAAATAAATAAGTGGGGAAAACGCTAATAGATAGTATTAAATTGTTTTTTAACATTTTGTTTGATTTTGATGTTGGGGTGGATATTGTAATAAATACGCTTGGGGACAGTTGGTTGCCATGACAATGGAAGCGTCATCACGGATACTTCCGGCTTGGCTAACGTTTACTAGCCACTTGACGCGCACGGCTATTTCGTTTTAATTGCGCGGTTTTATTATTGTGGTGGGCGAGTGGATTTACGGACAATAGTGACCGGGTAGTGCGAGTTAACAATAGCAATCGAAATGTATTCTGTTATTATCACTGGGATGGGTAATTTTAATAATATTTTCGATTAACGGGGTTCACTACGACATTTTGCAGGGGTTATAGGTACTTCTGGGTTGCTAGTGCGAGGGTACTTCCGGGTTGCTAATGTTCATGACGTTGGCGCCGGTACGCCAAAAAAGAAAAGAGAAGAAGAAGGAGGAAGAGCGATTTCGTCCTAAATATGCGATCTTATTAATGTGAGCAATTGAATTTACGGATAAATGGGACCGGTTAATACATTTGAATAATACCAATGACCTTAATGGAAGTTTATTCGCTTTTTAACACTTTGTGGTATGAGTTTTCCGGCTTGCTAATGCTATATAGCCGCGATTTGCGTTAATCGATTTATTTCAAATAGGTTGTTGCGAATTAAATTTGCGGTTGCAGGGGAACAGTTAACACAATTAAACGGCACAAATGTGTTTTATCTAACTTTATTTAGTGCTTATTACATTGTTAGATAGGTTTAGGGACGGGATTGGTTGACGAGCCGCCGTGACACTTCGCAAAGGCTCATGGGAATTTGACAGTGACACCGTGAACCAAGAAAGTGGCGCTGGGAATGACAATCTCCTAAGGTAAGATTTTTCCGATAGATGAATGTCAGTTAAACGGATGATACAAACACAGTCCCTTTGATAAAATAATATTAATTACGTGGATATAATGGTTTGAAGGGTTTTACATCACAACTGGACTACAGGCAGACCTCCAATTATGCTGATAAACTTGTCCAGAGACTTAAATGAAATAATGTAACATCGAGTTAAATACAAACATACGTAATGATGGTTTAAATTCAATGAATCAATAAATTAAAAGAGGCAAAGACTGACCTATTGATCTTTTCTGTCTGCGTTAAAGCTGGACAGTTGACTTGACAAATAACTGTAATTTTAATTGACTAGGTAGACACACACCGGGGCTCGATCAACCCCGGCGGGGCCTCCCTTGGGCGAGGGTGTCTGGTGATAATGGCCGAAACACTCTGTGACCCCAAGGTCCACTACTGATGACGTGTCTACGAAATTCTGACGCTCAAATTACCCACAACAAGGACGACTTAATGGGACCCCTTCTAAAGAAAGCTGTTGGTTGAATATAAAAACAAGATATTAGGTCAAAAATACTTCAAAGTTAATAGACATAATATAATCCAAGGGTAGGACTTTGGGTTGCTTTCTTCTCTCACTTTTCACTATTTTTCCATCTTGTCGGCCGAAGACCTGGGTAGCGCCTCAGCTACTCGGGGGAGGTTCTGGTTGAGGTGCATTCTCACTTCGCCGTCCTTCGTACCCATTCCAGGATTTATGCGACTCCGGTACGGCGAGGTTTACTGAAGGAGACATGCGCCGGCCTGTGCCTTCCGCTGCCTTCTATCTAACCAACTGGGTCGGCGGACCCTTTGGGGAATGTGTAGCGAGATAACCTTATAAACCTAACTCGCCTGAGCCTATCGGACATCCCAGTATTCCCTGACCCAAATTACCGAGTCGCATACTTTTCTTATTTTCCCAATTTCCTTTCTACATATGTTTCCTCTCCCCCACATCTCTCCTCCCCTTTTCTATCCTAGGGGGGGAGGGATATAAGACCATGTGTCGGGTCAGAAAACTCGGGGTTTTGGTTGAGATGCAGTCACATTTCCCTTTACCTATCCGTGGTCTCCCTCTCTCAATCTCTCTCTCTCTCTCTCTCTCTCTCTCTCTCTCTCTCTCTTTCTTTGTCTCTCTCTCTCTCGTTCTCTCGTTCTCTCGTTCTCTCTCGTTCTCTCTCCCTCTCTCTTGCTCTCTCGCTCTCTCTCTCTCTTTCTTTCTTTCTCTCTAACCCTAACCCTAACCTCTCTCTCGCTCTCTCTTGCTCTCTCGCTCTCTCGTTTTTTCTCTCTCGCTTTCTCTCTCTCCCTCTCGCGCTCTCTCTCTCTCTTTCTCTCTAACCCTAACCCTAACCCTGACCCTAACCTCTCTCTCTCTCTCTCTTGCTCTCTCGCTCTCTCGTTTTCTCTCTCTTTTTTTCTCTCTCTCCCTCTCTCTCTCGCTCTCTCTCTCTCTCTCTCTTTCTCTCTAACCCTAACCCTGACCCTAATCCTAACCCTAACCTCTCTCTCTCTCGCTCTCGCTCTCTCTCTCTCTCGCTCTCTCTCTTGCTCTCTCGTTCCCTCGTTTTTTCTCTCTCTTTCTCTCTCTCTCTCGCTCTCTCTCTCTCTCTTTTGCCCTCTCTCTCTCTCTCTCGCTCTGGCTCTCGCTCTCTCGTTCTCTTTTTTTCTCTCTCGCTTTCTCTCTCCCGCTCTCTCTCTCTCGCTCTCTCGCTTTCTCTCTCTCTCTCTCTCTCTCTCCCCTTTTTTTTAACTTTGACCAAAATAAAAAAGGAAAGTCTAAACTTTAATCAGACTCTTTGTTTTAACTCGAACAAAATTCTAAGCGCGTTTTCTTTCCAGACTAAAAGAGACGATAGAGGACGGGAGAGTACACATGAGGGCGCCATAGACACATAAAATGGCTGTCTGGCAAACAGGGCTTAGTTGGATAGAATCACTAATTGGTTATTATTATCTTTTAAATGTAGAAATAAATAAGTGGGGAAAACGCTAATAGATAGTATTAAATTGTTTTTTAACATTTTGTTTGATTTTGATGTTGGGGTGGATATTGTAATAAATACGCTTGGGGACAGTTGGTTGCCATGACAATGGAAGCGTCATCACGGATACTTCCGGCTTGGCTAACGTTTACTAGCCACTTGACGCGCACGGCTATTTCGTTTTAATTGCGCGGTTTTATTATTGTGGTGGGCGAGTGGATTTACGGACAATAGTGACCGGGTAGTGCGAGTTAACAATAGCAATCGAAATGTATTCTGTTATTATCACTGGGATGGGTAATTTTAATAATATTTTCGATTAACGGGGTTCACTACGACATTTTGCAGGGGTTATAGGTACTTCTGGGTTGCTAGTGCGAGGGTACTTCCGGGTTGCTAATGTTCATGACGTTGGCGCCGGTACGCCAAAAAAGAAAAGAGAAGAAGAAGGAGGAAGAGCGATTTCGTCCTAAATATGCGATCTTATTAATGTGAGCAATTGAATTTACGGATAAATGGGACCGGTTAATACATTTGAATAATACCAATGACCTTAATGGAAGTTTATTCGCTTTTTAACACTTTGTGGTATGAGTTTTCCGGCTTGCTAATGCTATATAGCCGCGATTTGCGTTAATCGATTTATTTCAAATAGGTTGTTGCGAATTAAATTTGCGGTTGCAGGGGAACAGTTAACACAATTAAACGGCACAAATGTGTTTTATCTAACTTTATTTAGTGCTTATTACATTGTTAGATAGGTTTAGGGACGGGATTGGTTGACGAGCCGCCGTGACACTTCGCAAAGGCTCATGGGAATTTGACAGTGACACCGTGAACCAAGAAAGTGGCGCTGGGAATGACAATCTCCTAAGGTAAGATTTTTCCGATAGATGAATGTCAGTTAAACGGATGATACAAACACAGTCCCTTTGATAAAATAATATTAATTACGTGGATATAATGGTTTGAAGGGTTTTACATCACAACTGGACTACAGGCAGACCTCCAATTATGCTGATAAACTTGTCCAGAGACTTAAATGAAATAATGTAACATCGAGTTAAATACAAACATACGTAATGATGGTTTAAATTCAATGAATCAATAAATTAAAAGAGGCAAAGACTGACCTATTGATCTTTTCTGTCTGCGTTAAAGCTGGACAGTTGACTTGACAAATAACTGTAATTTTAATTGACTAGGTAGACACACACCGGGGCTCGATCAACCCCGGCGGGGCCTCCCTTGGGCGAGGGTGTCTGGTGATAATGGCCGAAACACTCTGTGACCCCAAGGTCCACTACTGATGACGTGTCTACGAAATTCTGACGCTCAAATTACCCACAACAAGGACGACTTAATGGGACCCCTTCTAAAGAAAGCTGTTGGTTGAATATAAAAACAAGATATTAGGTCAAAAATACTTCAAAGTTAATAGACATAATATAATCCAAGGGTAGGACTTTGGGTTGCTTTCTTCTCTCACTTTTCACTATTTTTCCATCTTGTCGGCCGAAGACCTGGGTAGCGCCTCAGCTACTCGGGGGAGGTTCTGGTTGAGGTGCATTCTCACTTCGCCGTCCTTCGTACCCATTCCAGGATTTATGCGACTCCGGTACGGCGAGGTTTACTGAAGGAGACATGCGCCGGCCTGTGCCTTCCGCTGCCTTCTATCTAACCAACTGGGTCGGCGGACCCTTTGGGGAATGTGTAGCGAGATAACCTTATAAACCTAACTCGCCTGAGCCTATCGGACATCCCAGTATTCCCTGACCCAAATTACCGAGTCGCATACTTTTCTTATTTTCCCAATTTCCTTTCTACATATGTTTCCTCTCCCCCACATCTCTCCTCCCCTTTTCTATCCTAGGGGGGGAGGGATATAAGACCATGTGTCGGGTCAGAAAACTCGGGGTTTTGGTTGAGATGCAGTCACATTTCCCTTTACCTATCCGTGGTCTCCCTCTCTCAATCTCTCTCTCTCTCTCTCTCTCTCTCTCTCTCTCTCTCTCTTTCTTTGTCTCTCTCTCTCTCGTTCTCTCGTTCTCTCGTTCTCTCTCGTTCTCTCTCCCTCTCTCTTGCTCTCTCGCTCTCTCTCTCTCTTTCTTTCTTTCTCTCTAACCCTAACCCTAACCTCTCTCTCGCTCTCTCTTGCTCTCTCGCTCTCTCGTTTTTTCTCTCTCGCTTTCTCTCTCTCCCTCTCGCGCTCTCTCTCTCTCTTTCTCTCTAACCCTAACCCTAACCCTGACCCTAACCTCTCTCTCTCTCTCTCTTGCTCTCTCGCTCTCTCGTTTTCTCTCTCTTTTTTTCTCTCTCTCCCTCTCTCTCTCGCTCTCTCTCTCTCTCTCTCTTTCTCTCTAACCCTAACCCTGACCCTAATCCTAACCCTAACCTCTCTCTCTCTCGCTCTCGCTCTCTCTCTCTCTCGCTCTCTCTCTTGCTCTCTCGTTCCCTCGTTTTTTCTCTCTCTTTCTCTCTCTCTCTCGCTCTCTCTCTCTCTCTTTTGCCCTCTCTCTCTCTCTCTCGCTCTGGCTCTCGCTCTCTCGTTCTCTTTTTTTCTCTCTCGCTTTCTCTCTCCCGCTCTCTCTCTCTCGCTCTCTCGCTTTCTCTCTCTCTCTCTCTCTCTCTCCCCTTTTTTTTAACTTTGACCAAAATAAAAAAGGAAAGTCTAAACTTTAATCAGACTCTTTGTTTTAACTCGAACAAAATTCTAAGCGCGTTTTCTTTCCAGACTAAAAGAGACGATAGAGGACGGGAGAGTACACATGAGGGCGCCATAGACACATAAAATGGCTGTCTGGCAAACAGGGCTTAGTTGGATAGAATCACTAATTGGTTATTATTATCTTTTAAATGTAGAAATAAATAAGTGGGGAAAACGCTAATAGATAGTATTAAATTGTTTTTTAACATTTTGTTTGATTTTGATGTTGGGGTGGATATTGTAATAAATACGCTTGGGGACAGTTGGTTGCCATGACAATGGAAGCGTCATCACGGATACTTCCGGCTTGGCTAACGTTTACTAGCCACTTGACGCGCACGGCTATTTCGTTTTAATTGCGCGGTTTTATTATTGTGGTGGGCGAGTGGATTTACGGACAATAGTGACCGGGTAGTGCGAGTTAACAATAGCAATCGAAATGTATTCTGTTATTATCACTGGGATGGGTAATTTTAATAATATTTTCGATTAACGGGGTTCACTACGACATTTTGCAGGGGTTATAGGTACTTCTGGGTTGCTAGTGCGAGGGTACTTCCGGGTTGCTAATGTTCATGACGTTGGCGCCGGTACGCCAAAAAAGAAAAGAGAAGAAGAAGGAGGAAGAGCGATTTCGTCCTAAATATGCGATCTTATTAATGTGAGCAATTGAATTTACGGATAAATGGGACCGGTTAATACATTTGAATAATACCAATGACCTTAATGGAAGTTTATTCGCTTTTTAACACTTTGTGGTATGAGTTTTCCGGCTTGCTAATGCTATATAGCCGCGATTTGCGTTAATCGATTTATTTCAAATAGGTTGTTGCGAATTAAATTTGCGGTTGCAGGGGAACAGTTAACACAATTAAACGGCACAAATGTGTTTTATCTAACTTTATTTAGTGCTTATTACATTGTTAGATAGGTTTAGGGACGGGATTGGTTGACGAGCCGCCGTGACACTTCGCAAAGGCTCATGGGAATTTGACAGTGACACCGTGAACCAAGAAAGTGGCGCTGGGAATGACAATCTCCTAAGGTAAGATTTTTCCGATAGATGAATGTCAGTTAAACGGATGATACAAACACAGTCCCTTTGATAAAATAATATTAATTACGTGGATATAATGGTTTGAAGGGTTTTACATCACAACTGGACTACAGGCAGACCTCCAATTATGCTGATAAACTTGTCCAGAGACTTAAATGAAATAATGTAACATCGAGTTAAATACAAACATACGTAATGATGGTTTAAATTCAATGAATCAATAAATTAAAAGAGGCAAAGACTGACCTATTGATCTTTTCTGTCTGCGTTAAAGCTGGACAGTTGACTTGACAAATAACTGTAATTTTAATTGACTAGGTAGACACACACCGGGGCTCGATCAACCCCGGCGGGGCCTCCCTTGGGCGAGGGTGTCTGGTGATAATGGCCGAAACACTCTGTGACCCCAAGGTCCACTACTGATGACGTGTCTACGAAATTCTGACGCTCAAATTACCCACAACAAGGACGACTTAATGGGACCCCTTCTAAAGAAAGCTGTTGGTTGAATATAAAAACAAGATATTAGGTCAAAAATACTTCAAAGTTAATAGACATAATATAATCCAAGGGTAGGACTTTGGGTTGCTTTCTTCTCTCACTTTTCACTATTTTTCCATCTTGTCGGCCGAAGACCTGGGTAGCGCCTCAGCTACTCGGGGGAGGTTCTGGTTGAGGTGCATTCTCACTTCGCCGTCCTTCGTACCCATTCCAGGATTTATGCGACTCCGGTACGGCGAGGTTTACTGAAGGAGACATGCGCCGGCCTGTGCCTTCCGCTGCCTTCTATCTAACCAACTGGGTCGGCGGACCCTTTGGGGAATGTGTAGCGAGATAACCTTATAAACCTAACTCGCCTGAGCCTATCGGACATCCCAGTATTCCCTGACCCAAATTACCGAGTCGCATACTTTTCTTATTTTCCCAATTTCCTTTCTACATATGTTTCCTCTCCCCCACATCTCTCCTCCCCTTTTCTATCCTAGGGGGGGAGGGATATAAGACCATGTGTCGGGTCAGAAAACTCGGGGTTTTGGTTGAGATGCAGTCACATTTCCCTTTACCTATCCGTGGTCTCCCTCTCTCAATCTCTCTCTCTCTCTCTCTCTCTCTCTCTCTCTCTCTCTCTTTCTTTGTCTCTCTCTCTCTCGTTCTCTCGTTCTCTCGTTCTCTCTCGTTCTCTCTCCCTCTCTCTTGCTCTCTCGCTCTCTCTCTCTCTTTCTTTCTTTCTCTCTAACCCTAACCCTAACCTCTCTCTCGCTCTCTCTTGCTCTCTCGCTCTCTCGTTTTTTCTCTCTCGCTTTCTCTCTCTCCCTCTCGCGCTCTCTCTCTCTCTTTCTCTCTAACCCTAACCCTAACCCTGACCCTAACCTCTCTCTCTCTCTCTCTTGCTCTCTCGCTCTCTCGTTTTCTCTCTCTTTTTTTCTCTCTCTCCCTCTCTCTCTCGCTCTCTCTCTCTCTCTCTCTTTCTCTCTAACCCTAACCCTGACCCTAATCCTAACCCTAACCTCTCTCTCTCTCGCTCTCGCTCTCTCTCTCTCTCGCTCTCTCTCTTGCTCTCTCGTTCCCTCGTTTTTTCTCTCTCTTTCTCTCTCTCTCTCGCTCTCTCTCTCTCTCTTTTGCCCTCTCTCTCTCTCTCTCGCTCTGGCTCTCGCTCTCTCGTTCTCTTTTTTTCTCTCTCGCTTTCTCTCTCCCGCTCTCTCTCTCTCGCTCTCTCGCTTTCTCTCTCTCTCTCTCTCTCTCTCCCCTTTTTTTTAACTTTGACCAAAATAAAAAAGGAAAGTCTAAACTTTAATCAGACTCTTTGTTTTAACTCGAACAAAATTCTAAGCGCGTTTTCTTTCCAGACTAAAAGAGACGATAGAGGACGGGAGAGTACACATGAGGGCGCCATAGACACATAAAATGGCTGTCTGGCAAACAGGGCTTAGTTGGATAGAATCACTAATTGGTTATTATTATCTTTTAAATGTAGAAATAAATAAGTGGGGAAAACGCTAATAGATAGTATTAAATTGTTTTTTAACATTTTGTTTGATTTTGATGTTGGGGTGGATATTGTAATAAATACGCTTGGGGACAGTTGGTTGCCATGACAATGGAAGCGTCATCACGGATACTTCCGGCTTGGCTAACGTTTACTAGCCACTTGACGCGCACGGCTATTTCGTTTTAATTGCGCGGTTTTATTATTGTGGTGGGCGAGTGGATTTACGGACAATAGTGACCGGGTAGTGCGAGTTAACAATAGCAATCGAAATGTATTCTGTTATTATCACTGGGATGGGTAATTTTAATAATATTTTCGATTAACGGGGTTCACTACGACATTTTGCAGGGGTTATAGGTACTTCTGGGTTGCTAGTGCGAGGGTACTTCCGGGTTGCTAATGTTCATGACGTTGGCGCCGGTACGCCAAAAAAGAAAAGAGAAGAAGAAGGAGGAAGAGCGATTTCGTCCTAAATATGCGATCTTATTAATGTGAGCAATTGAATTTACGGATAAATGGGACCGGTTAATACATTTGAATAATACCAATGACCTTAATGGAAGTTTATTCGCTTTTTAACACTTTGTGGTATGAGTTTTCCGGCTTGCTAATGCTATATAGCCGCGATTTGCGTTAATCGATTTATTTCAAATAGGTTGTTGCGAATTAAATTTGCGGTTGCAGGGGAACAGTTAACACAATTAAACGGCACAAATGTGTTTTATCTAACTTTATTTAGTGCTTATTACATTGTTAGATAGGTTTAGGGACGGGATTGGTTGACGAGCCGCCGTGACACTTCGCAAAGGCTCATGGGAATTTGACAGTGACACCGTGAACCAAGAAAGTGGCGCTGGGAATGACAATCTCCTAAGGTAAGATTTTTCCGATAGATGAATGTCAGTTAAACGGATGATACAAACACAGTCCCTTTGATAAAATAATATTAATTACGTGGATATAATGGTTTGAAGGGTTTTACATCACAACTGGACTACAGGCAGACCTCCAATTATGCTGATAAACTTGTCCAGAGACTTAAATGAAATAATGTAACATCGAGTTAAATACAAACATACGTAATGATGGTTTAAATTCAATGAATCAATAAATTAAAAGAGGCAAAGACTGACCTATTGATCTTTTCTGTCTGCGTTAAAGCTGGACAGTTGACTTGACAAATAACTGTAATTTTAATTGACTAGGTAGACACACACCGGGGCTCGATCAACCCCGGCGGGGCCTCCCTTGGGCGAGGGTGTCTGGTGATAATGGCCGAAACACTCTGTGACCCCAAGGTCCACTACTGATGACGTGTCTACGAAATTCTGACGCTCAAATTACCCACAACAAGGACGACTTAATGGGACCCCTTCTAAAGAAAGCTGTTGGTTGAATATAAAAACAAGATATTAGGTCAAAAATACTTCAAAGTTAATAGACATAATATAATCCAAGGGTAGGACTTTGGGTTGCTTTCTTCTCTCACTTTTCACTATTTTTCCATCTTGTCGGCCGAAGACCTGGGTAGCGCCTCAGCTACTCGGGGGAGGTTCTGGTTGAGGTGCATTCTCACTTCGCCGTCCTTCGTACCCATTCCAGGATTTATGCGACTCCGGTACGGCGAGGTTTACTGAAGGAGACATGCGCCGGCCTGTGCCTTCCGCTGCCTTCTATCTAACCAACTGGGTCGGCGGACCCTTTGGGGAATGTGTAGCGAGATAACCTTATAAACCTAACTCGCCTGAGCCTATCGGACATCCCAGTATTCCCTGACCCAAATTACCGAGTCGCATACTTTTCTTATTTTCCCAATTTCCTTTCTACATATGTTTCCTCTCCCCCACATCTCTCCTCCCCTTTTCTATCCTAGGGGGGGAGGGATATAAGACCATGTGTCGGGTCAGAAAACTCGGGGTTTTGGTTGAGATGCAGTCACATTTCCCTTTACCTATCCGTGGTCTCCCTCTCTCAATCTCTCTCTCTCTCTCTCTCTCTCTCTCTCTCTCTCTCTCTTTCTTTGTCTCTCTCTCTCTCGTTCTCTCGTTCTCTCGTTCTCTCTCGTTCTCTCTCCCTCTCTCTTGCTCTCTCGCTCTCTCTCTCTCTTTCTTTCTTTCTCTCTAACCCTAACCCTAACCTCTCTCTCGCTCTCTCTTGCTCTCTCGCTCTCTCGTTTTTTCTCTCTCGCTTTCTCTCTCTCCCTCTCGCGCTCTCTCTCTCTCTTTCTCTCTAACCCTAACCCTAACCCTGACCCTAACCTCTCTCTCTCTCTCTCTTGCTCTCTCGCTCTCTCGTTTTCTCTCTCTTTTTTTCTCTCTCTCCCTCTCTCTCTCGCTCTCTCTCTCTCTCTCTCTTTCTCTCTAACCCTAACCCTGACCCTAATCCTAACCCTAACCTCTCTCTCTCTCGCTCTCGCTCTCTCTCTCTCTCGCTCTCTCTCTTGCTCTCTCGTTCCCTCGTTTTTTCTCTCTCTTTCTCTCTCTCTCTCGCTCTCTCTCTCTCTCTTTTGCCCTCTCTCTCTCTCTCTCGCTCTGGCTCTCGCTCTCTCGTTCTCTTTTTTTCTCTCTCGCTTTCTCTCTCCCGCTCTCTCTCTCTCGCTCTCTCGCTTTCTCTCTCTCTCTCTCTCTCTCTCCCCTTTTTTTTAACTTTGACCAAAATAAAAAAGGAAAGTCTAAACTTTAATCAGACTCTTTGTTTTAACTCGAACAAAATTCTAAGCGCGTTTTCTTTCCAGACTAAAAGAGACGATAGAGGACGGGAGAGTACACATGAGGGCGCCATAGACACATAAAATGGCTGTCTGGCAAACAGGGCTTAGTTGGATAGAATCACTAATTGGTTATTATTATCTTTTAAATGTAGAAATAAATAAGTGGGGAAAACGCTAATAGATAGTATTAAATTGTTTTTTAACATTTTGTTTGATTTTGATGTTGGGGTGGATATTGTAATAAATACGCTTGGGGACAGTTGGTTGCCATGACAATGGAAGCGTCATCACGGATACTTCCGGCTTGGCTAACGTTTACTAGCCACTTGACGCGCACGGCTATTTCGTTTTAATTGCGCGGTTTTATTATTGTGGTGGGCGAGTGGATTTACGGACAATAGTGACCGGGTAGTGCGAGTTAACAATAGCAATCGAAATGTATTCTGTTATTATCACTGGGATGGGTAATTTTAATAATATTTTCGATTAACGGGGTTCACTACGACATTTTGCAGGGGTTATAGGTACTTCTGGGTTGCTAGTGCGAGGGTACTTCCGGGTTGCTAATGTTCATGACGTTGGCGCCGGTACGCCAAAAAAGAAAAGAGAAGAAGAAGGAGGAAGAGCGATTTCGTCCTAAATATGCGATCTTATTAATGTGAGCAATTGAATTTACGGATAAATGGGACCGGTTAATACATTTGAATAATACCAATGACCTTAATGGAAGTTTATTCGCTTTTTAACACTTTGTGGTATGAGTTTTCCGGCTTGCTAATGCTATATAGCCGCGATTTGCGTTAATCGATTTATTTCAAATAGGTTGTTGCGAATTAAATTTGCGGTTGCAGGGGAACAGTTAACACAATTAAACGGCACAAATGTGTTTTATCTAACTTTATTTAGTGCTTATTACATTGTTAGATAGGTTTAGGGACGGGATTGGTTGACGAGCCGCCGTGACACTTCGCAAAGGCTCATGGGAATTTGACAGTGACACCGTGAACCAAGAAAGTGGCGCTGGGAATGACAATCTCCTAAGGTAAGATTTTTCCGATAGATGAATGTCAGTTAAACGGATGATACAAACACAGTCCCTTTGATAAAATAATATTAATTACGTGGATATAATGGTTTGAAGGGTTTTACATCACAACTGGACTACAGGCAGACCTCCAATTATGCTGATAAACTTGTCCAGAGACTTAAATGAAATAATGTAACATCGAGTTAAATACAAACATACGTAATGATGGTTTAAATTCAATGAATCAATAAATTAAAAGAGGCAAAGACTGACCTATTGATCTTTTCTGTCTGCGTTAAAGCTGGACAGTTGACTTGACAAATAACTGTAATTTTAATTGACTAGGTAGACACACACCGGGGCTCGATCAACCCCGGCGGGGCCTCCCTTGGGCGAGGGTGTCTGGTGATAATGGCCGAAACACTCTGTGACCCCAAGGTCCACTACTGATGACGTGTCTACGAAATTCTGACGCTCAAATTACCCACAACAAGGACGACTTAATGGGACCCCTTCTAAAGAAAGCTGTTGGTTGAATATAAAAACAAGATATTAGGTCAAAAATACTTCAAAGTTAATAGACATAATATAATCCAAGGGTAGGACTTTGGGTTGCTTTCTTCTCTCACTTTTCACTATTTTTCCATCTTGTCGGCCGAAGACCTGGGTAGCGCCTCAGCTACTCGGGGGAGGTTCTGGTTGAGGTGCATTCTCACTTCGCCGTCCTTCGTACCCATTCCAGGATTTATGCGACTCCGGTACGGCGAGGTTTACTGAAGGAGACATGCGCCGGCCTGTGCCTTCCGCTGCCTTCTATCTAACCAACTGGGTCGGCGGACCCTTTGGGGAATGTGTAGCGAGATAACCTTATAAACCTAACTCGCCTGAGCCTATCGGACATCCCAGTATTCCCTGACCCAAATTACCGAGTCGCATACTTTTCTTATTTTCCCAATTTCCTTTCTACATATGTTTCCTCTCCCCCACATCTCTCCTCCCCTTTTCTATCCTAGGGATGCCGCACTGAACAACACCATCCTGCACTGAACAACACCATGCCGCACTGAACAACACCATGCCGCACTGAACAACACCATGCCGCACTGAACAACATTATGCCGCACTGAACAACATTATGCCGCACTGAACAACACCATGCCGCACTGAACAACACCATGCCGCACTGAACAACACCATGCTGCACTGAACAACATTATGCCGCACTGAACAACACGATCCCGCATTGAACAACACCATCCCGCAGTGAACAACACCATGCCGCATTGAACAACACCATGCCGCACTGAACAACACCATGCTGCACTGAACAACATTATGCTGCACTGAACAACACGATCCTGCATTGAACAACACCATGCCGCACTGAACAACACCATCCTGCACTGAACAACACCTTTCCACACTGAACAACACCATGCCGCACTGAACAACATTATGCCGCACTGAACAACACCATGCCGCACTGAACAACACCATGCCGCACTGAACAACACCATGCCGCACTGAACAACACCATGCCGCAATGAACAACACCATCCCGCACTGAACAACACCATGCCGCATTGAACAACACCATGCCGCACTGAACAACACCATCCCGCACTGAACAACACCACCCCGCACTGAACAACACGATCCCGCATTGAACAACACCATCCCGGACTGAACAACACCATGCCGCACTGAACAACACCATTCCGCACTGAACAACACCATGCCGCACTGAACAACACCATGCCGCACTGAACAACACCATGCCGCACTGAACAACACCATGCCGCACTGAACAACATTATGCCGCACTGAACAACACCATGCCGCACTGAACAACACCATCCCGCACTGAACAACACCATGCCGCATTGAACAACACCATGACGCACTGAACAACACCATCCTGCACTGAACAACACCATCCCGCACTGAACAACACCCTGCCGCACTGAACAACATTATGGCGCACTGAACAACATTATGCCGCACTGAACAACACCATGCCGCACTGAACAACACCATGCCGCACTGAACAACACCATGCCGCACTGAACAACACGACGTCGCACTGAACAACACGACGCCGCACAGAACAACACGACGCCGCACAGAATAACACAATACCGCACAGAACAACACAATACCGCACAAACAGTTTTAGATAATATTACGTCGCAGTCATGTGATGCGGACATGACGTCAATAGGCGGAACTCACGGCAAAATTATAATCCGTGGGCGTGGCTTGCAACAGGAAGTAGGAAAGCGGCAGTTCTGGCAAACAAGACACAGCTGTTAGTAACACGATGACTAACAAGGCAAATATTTTTGTTTTCAGCTTGCAACTTGACCGTCTAGAGCGTACAAGGTAATTACAACTGTTTTTTTTTAGCCCTGAAAAGCGAGGGAGTGTGG
Source organism: Syngnathus floridae (assembly GCF_059516105.1). Taxonomy (NCBI): domain Eukaryota; kingdom Metazoa; phylum Chordata; class Actinopteri; order Syngnathiformes; family Syngnathidae; genus Syngnathus; species Syngnathus floridae. The sequence continues at coordinate 21,254,698 of NC_142417.1, read as the reverse complement.
CGTTTGGGAGGAATGTCGAACTCGGCGTCTGCTTCCAGCCACAGACGCTAAATTTCGACGATTATTTCGACTGGTCAACGGTTGTAAATTATTGCGTTGACTAAAAACTTTATTTAACTCTACTCTTAACTTTGCCGTTTCAGATATGCGGGTATTACACCGCGGAAATGACGTCAATAGGCTGAACTCTCGCCAAAATTCAAATCTGTGGGCGCAATGGCCTTGAGCGAGACACCGGATACAAACACGACGATTATCAACAGAAATATCTTTATTTTCCGCTTGCAAGTGGACCGTCTAGAGCGTACACGGTAAGTACAACTCATTGTGTTTAAAAAGATTTACGTTTGTGTAGTTTGCGTTGCGTTGTATCTGTGAATGTTGGTTGAGGCTAAATGTTAATGTTTAATTTCATTCCTTTAGGTTCCACGGTGTTTGTTGGCTGTATGTTTTCCACTGCAAGAAGAGGCTCGTATCATTGACCAGCAGGAGCTACAATGGTGAGTACCCCTTTCGTCTTCCATTTATGTTAAACACTTCCTATTTCATGTCTAACAGTACTCGATTTAACAAATAACCATAAATAAATACAGTGTGGGCAGTCACGTTAACATATGTGATTATCCTGCCTAATATGTTTATCACAAATATGTCACTAATCACTAATATGTTTATTTGTTTATCACAACACCTTTGGACCTTCAGCAATCGATTATTTACCTTCATCTACATAGAGACAGAACGATGGTGTCTTAAACATCTCATTCATTTCACCAAATAACTTCACGCAGGTGGATAACGGCCGTCTCGGTCACGCTATGTTGCGTGATGCAGTTTTGAAGAACCAAATGCATTTATTCAATGAATAAGTCAAGCTAGTTCTATGTTTATGATGTTGTAAGTTACGGTACCGATTGAAGTTGAGTTCGAAGCCAGTGGAAAACAGCGCTGCGTTTGTGCTCTCCAGGTACAAATGTTGTGATCTCTGACTGACGACCGGGCGAGACTCGAGTAAGAGATGTCCAAACGAGCTCCGGCAGGGCGGGCCAAGGCGGAGCGAACGGACGCCCTTCAGGCCGCCAATGACGAGCTGAGAACCAAACTGATGGACGTCCAGTTAGAACTTCAGCAGGAGAAGAACAAGGTGAAAACCTCAACAGACAGACACTGCCTGCCTCCCTGCCTGCCTCCCTGCCTGCCTCCCTGCCTGCCTCCCTCCCTCCCAGTTTTCCCGATGTAGATTAGACATGCGTGTGCCATGACTGTGTCAGCCTACATCAACAAATGCACCGAGGACGTCAGCACCACTAAGAATATCATCACCCGGGGCAACCAACGACCCTGGATGACTGAGGAGGTACGTCAAACGCTACGAGCGCGGAACTCTGCCTTCAAGTCTGGCGACAAGGAGACACTGAGGACAGCGAGAGCCAACTTGAACCGTGCCATCAGGATAGCGAAGCGAGACCGCAGTCGAAAATTTCAGGATCGTTTCCACGACGTCAAAAACATCAGGAGTATGTGGCAAGGCATACGGGCGATTACAGACTACAACTCACCCTCCCCCCCCCCCCGGTGGGTGTAGTTGATGCTGACTTTCTAAATGGTCTAAATAACTTCTTTGGGAGGTTCGAGGCACTAAACGGCACTCCAGCAGTTAAAACTGTCCCCCATCAGGAAGAGGAGGTACTCTGCCTTGACTCCGCCGATGTGTTGAAGACCCTGAGGAGAGTCAACCCCTGTAAGGCCCCTGGCCCCGACAACATTCCTGGGCGTGTGTTCAGGGAATGTGCAAGTCATCTGGCTGGGGTCATCACAGACATTTTTAACACCTCGCTGGGCCAAGCCACAGTGCCGGCGTGCTTTAAGACTGCCTCCATCATTCCGGTGCCGAAGAAACCTCAAATCACCTCATTTAATGATTACCGGCCTGTTGCACTGACTCCGGTTATGATGAAGTGCTTCGAAAGGCTGCTTAAAGGTCACATCGTTTCCAGACTCCCCCTATTATTTGACCCGTTCCAGTTTGCCGACCGGCAAAACCGCTCCACTCAGGACGCCATCTCCTCCGTTCTTCACCTGAGCCTGGCTCACCTGGAGGAGAAGAACACCCATGTGCGGAGGCTGTTCCTGGACTTCAGCTCAGCGTTTAACACCATCATCCCACAGCATCTGGTAGGAAAATTGGAACACCTGGGCTTCAACACCCCCCTTCGCAACTGGCTGCTAGACTTCCTCACCAACAGACCTCAGTCAGTCCGGGTCGGACAGAACACCTCTGATGTCATCACCCTCAGCACAGGCTCCCTTCAGGGCTGCGTCCTGAGCCCCCTGCTGTGCACCCTGATGACACACGACTGCGTCCTCAGGTTCACCACCAATCACATCGTGAAGTCAGCAGACGACACAACGGTGGTGGGGCTCATCAGAGACAACAACGACCTGGACTACAGAGAGGAGGTGGAGCAGCTGGTGGGCTGGTGCAGAGAAAACAGCCTGATCCTGAATGAGGAGAAGATGAAGGAGATCATCGTCGACTTCAGGAAAAAACAGCCTCACCACGCTCCACTGATCATCAACAGCTCAGCTGTGGAGGTGGTCAGCACCACCAAATTCCTGGGGGTCCACATCACAGAAGACCTCACCTGGACTATGAACACTACGGCACTGGTCAAGAGGGCACAGAAGCGCTTGTACTTCCTGCGGAGGATGAGGAGAGCCCACCTGCCCCCACCCATCATGAGGACGTTCTACAGGAGCACCATAGAGAGCATTCTGACAAGCTGTCTCTCTGTGTGGTGTGGAGGCTGCACCGCCTCCGATTGGAAGAACGTGAGGAGAGTGGTGAGGACAGCAGAGAGGATCATAGGGGCTCCTCTTCCCTCCATTCAGGACATTTCATCTCAGCGCTGCATGTCCCGTGCCCGTAACATCATCAATGACCCATCACACCCCCACCATGGACTGTTCTCCCTGCTGCCCTCTGGGAAGAGGTTTGCAGCATCCGCTGCAGGTCCACCAGGTTCTGCAACAGCTTTTTCCCTGCTGTCATCAGACTGTTGAACACTAGAACTGTTGAGCTCTAAACTGAACTCTGCATCACACATTCACAGAACTGTACTTTATGACACTACGGACCTCTATCTTGCACTATCTCGCACTACCAACTTTACTGAACTTGTATAAACCCTTTAAATAGAAGTTTAATACATGGTTTAGCATTCCTCTGCACACTCTTGAATACTGTTTTGCCACTTGCACTATTGCATAATTATCACTGCTGCACTTTATACTTATTTTTAATATATATATATATATATAGTATATATGTATATATATATATTTTCATAGGATATGTTACTTCTATTCAACTGCAATATCACTACTTTGTTGTAAGACGTATGCAACGGAATTTCGTTTTGTATGCACCATGTGCAGACAAGATGACAATAAAGTTTGTCTAAGTCTAAGTCATGTCAGGTCAGCTGTCTGGAGAGAGAGAGAAGTCAGGACCTGCGGGCGGAGCACCACCGTGCCACCGCCGCCATGACGGAACTCAAAAGCAAACTCCATGAGGAGAAGCAGAAAGAGTTAGCCATTACCAGGGAGACATTACTGCGGCAGCATGAAATGGAGCTGATGAGAGTGATCAAAATCAAAGATGGAGAGATCCAGCGACTGAATGCCTTGGTCCTCAGCCTGAGGGACGGCTCCATGGACAAGGTGATCCGCTCTATCCGTGTCTGACTATCCGCACGCCACGTCGGGCTTCGATGCGGCCGCTACCGTATTGTGTAGCTTGTCCCCAGTAAGCGTCGCGGCGCTCCGTTGCGGTCTCAACGGCCCGGTGTGGCGCAATGTCTGCTCAGGTGAGGAGGGGGGGCGCTTTGCTGGCGGAGGTGGAGGAGACGCGGCGGTGTCGGGAGACCGAGCGGTGTCGCCTCCACCAGGAGCGCGGAAGAAGCCCTGGCAGCGGCCCAGCAGGCCTGGCAGTCCCGAGCGGCCGAGCTCCGATCGGCTCATCACCAGCATCGGGAGGAGCTGAGCCGAACCAAGAGAGACTGCGAGAGGGAGATCCGCCGACTGGTAGGACTGATCAGATGCGCGGTGCGTGGCTATGTTCCCAATTTCGTTGTATACCTGCAGTGCAATGACACCTAAGGCATTCTATTCTATTCTATTTCACAAGAAGAAAATGTCCGGTTGCTCGCTTCGCTTTTGTCACAGCAAAGGTGTTCTAGTCGATTCAAGAAAAAAATTGGCCGGTTGCTCTCTTTGTTTTTGTCACAATTCTGGCAAATGAGTTTGCCCGCCTGCCTGAGCGCTCCCCGTTTGTACATCCAGACGGATGAGATCAAGCTGAAAGACAGAGCGGTTAGTGTTTTGGATGAAGCCCTGGGGCCGGCCACGTCCACCGCCTTCAGCTGCAGACTCAGGCTGCCGAGCAGCAGATCGCTGCCCTGAGGGATTCCCAAAGGGCGGGCCTAAACTACCCTGGAAGTGGGGTCAACGCCGCTACTAGCAATCCTCTTCATTGCGTAAGCCACCTCATCACACACTTGCAGTACGCATGACTTAGTTCGTTGCTGGAGGAAGGTAGCACAAAAACAGTTTTGAACTTTGAACGAGTGCTTGTGTGTGTGTGTTGCGGGGCGTTTTCAGTCTCAGGAGGATCGGGACACGCGACGGTTTCATCTGAAAATCGCTGAGCTCAGCGCAGCCATCAGGAAACTGGAGGATCGAAACGCCCTGCTTTCTGAAGAGCGCAATGAACTGGTAATTTATTGACGGCACGCTTGAAGGTTTGCGCTACGTTTGATGCGCGCCATCCAGCGAGGCACCCATTGCGCTTGCTTATTAGTTGAGCGGCGCAGCGAGTCGGTTGCCTGGTAGATGTCTTTTATTGGGAGCCAAAGCCACGATTCCGTTCAAACCGATGCAAAAGGAATGGATACGTTCTGGCCCGCGTGTTGTGCGTCTTTCACATCCCGCACTTCATGCTTGCAGCTAAAGCGACTGAGAGAAACAGAAAGCCAGTTTCTGCCACTCCTGTACAAAAACAAACGCCTGAGCAGGAAGAATGAAGAACTCTCGCTGGTGCTGTGTCGCCTTGAAAACAAAGTGCGCTTTGTCACCCAGGAGAACGAGGAGATGGCAAGCTTGGTAAGTCGACGCGGACAACGGCGGCGTGCCAACAGAGTCCACTGCATTTGTGTTCCACAGAGAAGGCCTAGTTCGCTCAATGACCTGGACCGCGGTTGCGGCCAGCAGGACGGTGAAATGGAGTTCCTTCAAGTTGTGGAGCAGCGGCACATCATCGACGACTTGTCCAAGGTCTTCAGGCAGGCGACTCGGTGCACGTACGGCAGCGCCGCGCTCGCTCGCTGTCGCCAGGAAACCTTTTCCGTCCAAAGCTTGGCCGGCGGCCGCCATCCAAAAAATTGGCCCCTTAAATTCCGACCTTTCAAGCAGGAGCATTGTGCGCACGCGTTTGAACACGCTTTAGACTTGTTTTGCCGTTTTCAGCAGCTCAAAGCTCCCGTTTTGTCAGCGCCTTTGCCACTCGCTGTGCGCTGAAAACGACGGACTTGCCCGGCTGCTCAGCCCGTCAACCATGAGCCGCGAGCGCGACGTCATTGTCCGTAGGCAGCTAGTGGCAAAATGCACCCTGTTAGAGTTGCGCTCGCTCCAACTTATTTTGCAAGAACCACACGGGAGACAAGTAAGTTCTTTTGGACACCTGCAGGTGGAGAGTCCATCCGTTGTACGAATGAAGTCTGACTCTCGGCTCCTGCACGAGCATTTTAATTAAGAGAAACAGGGTGGGTGTAAGAGTGGATTGAATAGAGGAAGCCCTTGACCTCTAGTCAAAACATAGCAAGGGGTGTTTTACGACTTTGTGTAGGAAGGGATAAGCGATAGGGATAAATAAGGGATAAATAATATTATTTATTACAGGTCGCAGTCAAAGTCAAAGCAACACAATGATACGATAAAGATAATCTGGAAAACCCTGACACACCCTGTAGTTGTCACTTTTGGAAAAGACGAGCGTCCCTCCAATCATCGCCGGTGACGTGTTTTTCAGGCTCTGGAGACAGGAGCTCATGTCAGAAATGTCATTGTGAGTCGCGTTTGTTTCTGCGCCGGAGCCGTTCGTTCCCTTTGCATCCAAAGAATCTCAAAGGCGGATTATTTGTGTCGACAGGAGAGAGATTTGCTGCTACGATACCGACGTCGAGAATCTCTGAGGAGGAACAAAGCGTGAGGTCCTGCAAGGTGAGTCTGTTTGTTTGCGGCTGCTTGGTGTTGCGCAAGATGAAATGGCCTTTTTCTCGCTATCGTTCCTCTCGTCGATTCATCGTGAGGTGTCGCTTCAGTTTGTTCAGAGAGATGTTTGCTTCCGCGCCCGCAGGTCATCGAAACATTTTACGGCTACGACGAAGACGTGTTGGTGGACTCGGACGGATCGTCCTTGTCTTTTCACACCGACAGAACCCCCGACACGGAACCCGAAGAGGTAGCCCGCCATTTCTGCCAGCGTATTGGCACCAAACATTCCTCTTCAGCCTGGAATCGGACTCGTCTTTGCGTCGCGGGTGCTTTGTCGCCGGTCTGACTGATTCTGGTACTAGTGCTGTGTTGCATTGGTGTGTGCATGAAGAGGCGGAGCTTCGCTACCGCCAGCTGACGCAAGAATATCAAGCGCTGCAACGAGCCTACGCTCTGCTAGCCCAGACCAGCGAAAGGGGACTACGACGCCGAGAAGGAGATCAAGGTGGCGCCCCTTCCCGCAACCCCCGGCCAGGTCGCAGCCTCCCCGTTCTCACCCAGCCTCGGGTGTTCTCTGGTCTGAAAGGAGGAGGAGGAGCCTCCCTCCTCCTCCTTTCAGACCAGAGAAAAGCTGATGGTAGAAATGGGTCACTATCAAAGCAGAGTAGCAGATCTGGAGTCAGCGCTGAAGCAACAAGGACAGGTAAGCTCATCAATGAGCACACCTTTTTCTCAGACAAAATAGCTACATTCTTCAGTCACTCATCCGTCTGGCATTACTGGACCAACCCCCCCTCCCCCCCCCCGAACGTGGCTGGGAAAATGCGGAGAAAAGAAAATGTCATTTTCCAGTCAACCAAAGAATTTGTGGATGAAAATGACACAACATTCCAAAGCTGTCCACGCGTTTGTCTCTTCTAGAATGTCAAGTGGGTGGAGGAGAAGCAGCTGCTGCGTCAGAGCAATCAGCAGTTGGCCGAAAAGGTGACGGAAAGAAAGGCGCTGGGCGGAGTCGCTTGGCGTCACACCTGTCGGGAAGCCCCGCAGATGAGGTCTGACTGTCTTTTCAGGTCAGGCGGATGGAGGCGGAAGAAGCGCGTCTGAAAGAGCACATCCAGGATATCCGAGACCAAAACGAACTGCTTGAGTTCCGCATCCTGGAGCTGGAGGTGGGAAGACTCGCACAAGCGTGTTGAGGCCAGAGATGTGACGGACGGACGGACGGACGGACGGATGCATGCCTCTGCCTTTCAGGAGAGGGAGTGGCGCTCCCCCGTCTTGAAGTTTCTGCAAGTCCGTTTCCCAGACGGCCTCAGCCCTTTGCAGATCTACTGCGAGGCCGAGGGCGTGAGCGTACGTAAGGCGTCCCTCGCAACCCTAACCTTAACCCGAGGTCCCAGAACACCTTACATTGCTCCTTGCGCCTTTCCCCCGGACATCGTCATCAGTGATCTGATGAAGAAGCTGGACATCCTGGGCTATAACGCCGTAAGTGTATGTCGAACTCCTTATGTTCGCACTCCACGAGACTCGGCGGCTCAAATGTGACTTTTGGAAGGCTTTGCGCTGAAAGAAGCTTGTTGACGCTGTGCCTTTGGGCTCTTGCAGAATCTCACCAACGAGGAGCAGGTGGTCGTGATTCACGCCAGGACCCTTCTCACCCTAGCCGAGAAGGTAACGCGCACGTCCACGCACGCTCTCGCATTCTGCTTATGTGACAGCAGCCTTTCCTCAGTGGTTAGAATACATCAAAGTGACCAAGTCAGCACTTCAACAGAAGATGTTGGACATTGAAAGTGAGAAGGTAGACAGACACGCGACATCAGCCAAGGGGAACTCCGGCAATGTGCCCCAACAATTCTGACCTTGAGCTGTGCTAGGATATGTTCTGCAAGCAGAAGGGCTACCTGGATGAAGAGTTGGACTTCAGGAAGTGTTCCATGGACCAGGCTCATAAGGTAAGCCGCCCTCAAATCTCCCGCCGGACCACTGATGGACGAGGATTGCGGCCCAGAGGATCCTGGAGCTGGAGGCCATGTTGTACGAGGCGCTACCGCAGCGGGACTGCCCCGCCACGGACGGCGAAAAAGCCAGCCACGCTGGCGTGAATGACGTGCTGACGGCGGATCAGAGAGAAGAGCTTAGGAGCGCCGTGGACCAATGGAAGCGAGCCCTGATGTGCGAGTTGAGGGAGCGCGACGCTTGCATCCTCCAAGAGAGAATGGATCTGCTGCACAGCGCGCAACAGGTAAGGGCCCAAAGCCAGCCCGGCACTTACTTGCACGCTTACTGGCTTTTGAATGCCACTTTCCATTTGTCCGTCCTAGAGGAACAAAGAGCTGAAAGAATTCATCGAAGCTCAGAAGAGACAAATCAAACAATTGGAGGAGAAGTTTCTGTTTCTCTTTCTATTCTTCTCCTTGGCCTTCATTCTGTGGCCCTAACACCAGCTGGTGAGTGAGCTCCAGCGGCACCGCACTCGACACCTCCGATACACTGCCAGCCGGTCTCAGACGTTGGCAGACGCTCCGATGCCAACGTATACCCCCCGCCACGGTGACAGAGGCACCGCGTCACACCGGCGCTCATCCAATCAGAAGGCAGGAAAAGCAAATTCACATGCAGGGCACTTTTGAACCAGAAGAGAGCGCCACAAAAAACGGTTGTTGCCCCAAACGCGCACTAAAAAGGGTCAGAATAACAAGAGTCCCACTGGCCAGCCGGGGCCACCCGTCCAGCTGTTTCTTCAGGGGGGAAAAAAATTGGAGTCACCGGTGAGTACATTTTGCATTTAGCTCTGCTTTTCTGCTTCTGTCTTCAAGTGTGTGGCATCCTGCGATCAAAGAGTCAGCCAACCCCAAAGCGGTTGACCTCAACGTCCCACCACCATGCCTACCAGAGCAGGTGACGTGATGCTTTGGACATCCTTCCGTCTCAGATGCCCAAAAGTACTCTTTGCCACATCTGCGGCAATACGGTGTCTTTTCAAAGGTGCAAATAAATCCAGCGTGGGCGGAACACGCACGTCTTCGGTTTTTCCCGCTTTGTTTGTGTGACAGCTGTTGTGAAAATTTTATACAAATAAAGTTGTATAGTACAGGTTTGGCCAAGCCGCAACTCCCGAACCGCATGCGGCTCTTTTATGTTCATATCAACATTTGTGTGTGTGTGTGTGTGTGGGGGGGGGGGGGTTGTGCGTGTTGGCTTCACTTGAGTTCAATTTGGTATTTTGGTCAAAAGCGCATGTGGTGAAATTCCACAAAGTAGGATGGGCAAACACATTTCTTTAAACTATGAGTGTCAATTGGGCTCTCGAAATGGCAGGGAAAAGATGCACAGCAAAACGAAAATACGTAGATGAACACAGGACGTTTTAATCAGAGTGGGAAAGTTTCTATTTTTTGTTGAACGTGATGGCAAACCATTCTGCCTGATATGTCAGACCTCAGCGCATTTCAAAGATTCAAATCTTCAGCGCCATGCACTTCAGCTCACTCCATGCTAACATTGATCAGGCGTCGAACCCGCATCATCATGCTTAAGAGGTGGCCATGCTAACCAGTGCGCCATTATGTCAACGCATAATAACTAAGTCTACTGGTCAAAACAGCGGTTACTATATGACGTCGCTACGTCGTGGTCACGTGACGCAGACAAGACGTCAATGGACGTGGGCAGAGTTAACTTGTTTAAAAGGGAGTAGGCAGAAGAAATATTTAATTTATTTAAATCTATTTTGAGTGCACACCATTATGCCAATGCATAACAACTGTAAATCTACTAAACAAAACAGCGGTTGCTATATGACATCTGCCACGTCGTGGTCACGTGACATACGTGACGTCGATGGGCGTAACTTTCGCCGGAATTCAAATCCGCGGGGAGAGTTAACTTGTTTAAAAGAGAGTGGGCAGAAGAATTATTTAATTTATTTAAATCTATTTGGTGTGTGCGCCATTATGTCAATGCATAACAACTGTAAGTCTACTAAACAAAACAGCGGTTGCTATTTGACGTCTGCCACGTCGTGGTCACGTGACGCGGACGTGACGTCGACGCCTACTTTACATCCCACCGATCACAGGACTCCTCGGCTGCATAATCGTGCCCCCTTCCCAACCAATCGGATTTGCTATACGCGAAAACGACGCCAATGGAAAGAGCTTCCGCCCAAATTTAAATCCGTGGGCGTGGCTCGCAGCAGGAAGTAGGAAAATGGCGGCGATGTTGACAAAGACACAGCGGATGGTAACATACGACTAACAAGAGAAATATTTTTATTTTCTGCTTGCAACTGGACCGTCCAGAGCGTACACGGTAAGTACAACTCATCGTTTTTAAAAAGAAGTACTTTTGTTGCCCTGAAAAGCGAGTGAGCGTGGCGTTTGTGGGGGACGTCGAATTTCGACGATTCTTTCTGGTCAACGGTTGTAAATGATTGTGTTGATTAAAAAAGAAAACTTGATGTAACTCTACTTTTAACTGCCGTTTCAGATAGATTTGGAATTGCATCACATCCAATTTTGCCTAGAGCGTACACGGTAAGTAACACTCGTTGTGTTTAAGGAGATTTACGTTTGTAATAGCAGAAGTGTAGCCGCGTTGCGTTGTACGTGTGAATGTTGGTCCGGGCGAAATGTTAATGTTTAATTTCATTCCTTTAGGTTCCACGGTGTTTGTTGGCTGCAAGTTTTCCACTGCAAGAAGAGGCTCATATCATTGACCAGGAGCGAGCTACAATGGTGAGTAGCCATAACATTTATGTTAAACACTTCCTATTTCATGTCTAACAGTACTTGATTTAACAAATAACCATAAATAAATACAGTGTGGGCACTGAAGTTAACATATGTGATTATACTGCCTAATCTGTCACCGAGTAGATTGTTGCAAAGTAATATAAGATCCAAAGTTGTAATTCAGAATAGTTTTCAAAAGAAGGCCATTAGAATTATATACAAGTCTGATTACCCCGAACAAGCTATTAATTAAATCACAAATTCTTCAATTCAAAGATTTGGTAGATTATCAGACAAATAATGTCTAACAGTAATTGATTTAACACATCACGATAAGTAGATTGAGTGTGGGCACTCTCAAGTTAACCTATGTGATTATACTGCCTAATCTGTTACAGAGTATGTTGTTGCCAAGTAATGTAGAATAGATCCAAAGTAGTAATCCAGAATAGTTTTGAAGAGGCCATTAGAATGATAAACAAATCTGATTACCTTGAACATAATAACAAGCTAAGTGTTTAATATGTCCTATGAAGTCAAAATTGGGCACCATCATGTGGTGAAATTTGGAATTGCATCACATCCAATTTTGCCTGGGAACAAACAGATTACATAAATCTTAGTTTTGAATAAGACACTCCTTCTCAAACAAGTAAACTCTGCCCATTTTGCGCAGTAGATGTTCTGTTAATATCTAGTATTTATACAAAGTCATAATTTAAATTGCTTTCAACCTTCATTCATCGGTTCAACCAACATTACTCGCTCTTCTTACCAACTTGTATTGATTTAACTAAGCGTTTAATACTTCCTATCAGGTCTCAAATCGAGATTTGGCAAAATACAATTTCAGCAAATCCAATTTTGCCAGGGAACAAAAATAGATTAAATAAACTAAATAAGTCCTCTTCCCATTAAATAAATCAGAAAAGTCTGTCTTGTAACCAGTCCTCTTCAAACAAGTAAAGTCTGCCCATTTTGTGCCGTAGATTTTGTGACTATGCCTAGTATTTAAACAAAATCATAATTTAAACGACTTCTTTCCTTCATTCACTTTGGAAATTTGGAATTGCAGCAAATCGAATTTTGGCAGGGAACAAAAATAGATCAATTAAACTAAATAAGTCTTCTTCCCATTAAATAAATTAAAAAAGTCTGTCTTGTAACCAGTCCTTTTCAAACAAGTAAAGTCTGCCCATTTTGTGCCGTCGATTTTGTGTTAATGCCTAGTATTTATACAAAATCATAATTTAAAGGACTTCATTCCTTCATTCACTTTGGAAATTTGGAATTGCAGCACATCAAATTTTGCCTGGGAAGAAAAGTAGATTAAATAAATTTAATAAGTCTTACTACTTCCCATTAAATAAATTAAATACGTCTTACTTGTTCCCACTCCTTTTCAAAACAGTAGTTTAAAACGAGGGCCCTTCACTCAATCTTTAACCTCAACCCCGCACGTTGTGTTGTATCTGTGAATGTTGGTTGTGGCCAAATGATAGTTTTCTTTCATTCGTTTAGGTTCCAAGAAAACTTGATGTAACTCTACTTTTAACTGCCGTTTCAGATAAGCGGGTATTACGTCGCAGTCAAATGCCGCGGATATGACGTAATTGCCCGAACCTCCGCCAAAATTCAAATCTGTTGGCGCGATGGCCGTGAGCCACTGAGCAGCGACGATTATCAACAGAAATATCTTTATTTTCTGCTTGCAACTGGACCGTCTAGAGCGTACACGGTAAGTAACACTCATTGTGTTTAAGGAGATTTACGTTTGTAATAGCAGAAGTGTAGCCGCGTTGCGTTGTACGTGTGAAAATTGGTCGAGGCGAAATGTTAATGTTTAATTTCATTCCTTTAGGTTCCACGGTGTTTGTTGGCTGCAAGTTTTCCACTGCAAGAAGAGGCTCGTATCATTGACCAGGAGCGAGCTACAATGGTGAGTAGCCATAACATTTATGTTAAACACTTCCTATTTCATGTCTAACAGTACTTGATTTAACAAATAACCATAAATAAATACAGTGTGGGCACTGAAGTTAACATATGTGATTATACTGCCTAATCTGTCACGGAGTAGATTGTTGCAAAGTAATATAAGATCCAAAGTTGTAATTCAGAATAGTTTTCAAAAGAAGGCCATTAGAATTATATACAAGTCTGATTACCCCGAACAAGCTATTAATTAAATCACAAATTCTTCAATTCAAAGATTTGGTAGATTATCAGACAAATAATGTCTAACAGTAATTGATTTAACACATCACGATAAGTAGATTGAGTGTGGGCACTCTCAAGTTAACATATGTGATTATACTGCCTAATCTGTTACAGAGTATGTTGTTGCCAAGTAATGTAGAATAGATCCAAAGTAGTAATCCAGAATAGTTTTGAAGAGGCCATTAGAATGATAAACAAATCTGATTACCTTGAACATAATAACAAGCTAAGTGTTTAATATGTCCTATGAAGTCAAAATTGGGCACCATCATGTGGTGAAATTTGGAATTGCATCACATCCAATTTTGCCTGGGAACAAACAGATTACATAAATCTTAGTTTTGAATAAGCCACTCCTTCTCAAACAAGTAAACTCTGCCCATTTTGCGCAGTAGATGTTCTGTTAATATCTAGTATTTATACAAAGTCATAATTTAAATTGCTTTCAACCTTCATTCATCGGTTCAACCAACATTACTCGCTCTTCTTACCAACTTGTATTGATTTAACTAAGCGTTTAATACTTCCTATCAGGTCTCAAATCGAGATTTGGCAAAATACAATTTCAGCAAATCCAATTTTGCCAGGGAACAAAAATAGATTAAATAAACTAAATAAGTCCTCTTCCCATTAAATAAATCAGAAAAGTCTGTCTTGTAACCAGTCCTCTTCAAACAAGTAAAGTCTGCCCATTTTGTGCCGTAGATTTTGTGTCTATGCCTAGTATTTAAACAAAATCATAATTTAAACGACTTCTTTCCTTCATTCACTTTGGAAATTTGGAATTGCAGCAAATCGAATTTTGCCAGGGAACAAAAATAGATCAATTAAACTAAATAAGTCTTCTTCCCATTAAATAAATTAAAAAAGTCTGTCTTGTAACCAGTCCTTTTCAAACAAGTAAAGTCTGCCCATTTTGTGCCGTCGATTTTGTGTTAATGCCTAGTATTTATACAAAATCATAATTTAAAGGACTTCATTCCTTCATTCACTTTGGAAATTTGGAATTGCAGCACATCAAATTTTGCCTGGGAAGAAAAGTAGATTAAATAAATTTAATAAGTCTTACTACTTCCCATTAAATAAATTAAATACGTCTTACTTGTTCCCACTCCTTTACAAAAAAGTAGTTTAAAACGAGGTCCCTTCACTCAACCTTTAACCCTATTTATTCACCTTCTAGGCTAAGTGTTAAAGGCTAAGTGTTAAAGGCTAAGTGTTAAAGGCTAAGTGTTAGAGGCTAAGTGCCAGAGGCTAGGCGCCAGAGGCGAGTTTTTGTGGGCTGAAGTTTTAGTGGGGTTAGTGTGAATACAATCCAAAAGAATACAACAGAATACAATACAATAGAATATAATACATAGATTAAATTCAATAGCTCTTACTACTTCCCATTAAATAAATTAAATACGTCTTACTTGTTCCCAATCCTTTTCAAAAAAGTAGTTTAAAACGAGGGCCCTTCACTCAACCTTTAACCTCAACCCCGCACGTCACATTGTGTTGTATCTGTGAATGTTGGTTGTGGCCAAATGATAGTTTTCTTTCATTCGTTTAGGTTCCACGGTGTTTGTTGGCTATGTTTTCCACTGTCAGAAGGATGAAAATACAAAGTACAACGCTTGGACGTGGGCGAAGACGTCACCGGTGAGTCCTTCCTTCCTATTTATTTACCTTCTAGATGCTAGAGGCTAAGTGTTAGAGGCTAAGTGTTAGAGGCTAAGTGTTAAACACAATACGAACAACACAACGATACTGCACTGAACAACACGATACCGCACTGAGAAACACGATACCGCACTGAACAACACGATACCGCACTGAACAACACCATGCCGCACTGAACACCATGCCACACTGAACAACACCATCCCGCACTGAACAACACCATGCCGCACTAAACAACACCATGCCGCACTGAAATACACCATGCCTCACTGAACGACACCATGCCGCACTGAAAGACACCATGCCGCACTGAACGACACCATGCCGCACTGAAAGACACCATCCCGCACTGAACACCATGCCGCACTGAACAACACCATCCTGCACTGAACAACACCATCCCGCACTGAACAACACCATGCCGCACTGAACAACATTATGCCGCACTGAACATTATGCCGCACTGAACAACACCATGCCGCACTGAACAACACCATGCCGCACTGAACAACATTATGCCGCACTGAACAACACCATGCCGCACTGAACAACACCATGCCGCACTGAACAACACCATGCCGCACTGAACAACATTATGCCGCACTGAACAACACCATGCCGCACTGAACAACGCCATCCTGCACTGAACAACACCATTCCGCATTGAACACCATGCCACACTGAACAACACCATCCCGCACTGAACAACACCATCCTGCACTGAACAACACCATCCCGCACTGAACAACACCATGCCGCACTGAACAACATTATGCCGCACTGAACAACATTATGCCGCACTGAACAACACCATGCCGCACTGAACAACACCATGCCGCAATGAACAACACCATCCCGCACTGAACAACACCATGCCGCACTGAGCAACACCATGCCGCACTGAACAACACCATCCTGCACTGAACAACACCATGCCGCACTGAACAACACCATTCCGCACTGAACAACACCATGCCGCACTGAACAACATTACGCTGCACTGAACAACACCATGCCGCACTGAACAACACCATGCCGCACTGAACAACACCATGCCGCACCGAACAACACCATGCCGCATTGAACAACACCATGCCGCACTGAACAACACCATCCTGCACTGAACAACACCATGCCGCATTGAACAACACCATGCCGCACTGAACAACACCATCCTGCACTGAACAACACCATCCCGCACTGAACAACACCATCCCGCATTGAACAACACCATCCTGCACTGAACAACACCATGCCGCACTGAACAACACCATGCCGCACTGAACAACACCATTCCGCACTGAACAACACCATGCCGCACTGCACAACACCATCCTGCACTGAACAACACCATCCCGCACTGAACAACACCATGCCGCATTGAACAACACCATCCTGCACTGAACAACACCATCCTGCACTGAACAACACCATGCCGCACTGAACAACACCATGCCGCACTGAACAACACCATGCCGCACTGAACAACACCATGCCGCACTGAACAACATTATGCCGCACTGAACAACATTATGTCGCACTGAACAACACCATGCCGCACTGAACAACACCATGCCGCACTGAACAACATTATGCCGCACTGAAAAACACCATGCCGCACTGAACAACACCATCCCGCACTGAACAACACCATGCCGCATTGAACAACACCATGCCGCACTGAACAACACCATGCTGCACTGAACAACATTATGCTGCACTGAACAACACGATCCTGCATTGAACAACACCATGCCGCACTGAACAACACCATCCTGCACTGAACAACACCATCCTGCACTGAACAACACCACCCCGCACTGAACAACACGATCCCGCATTGAACACCATCCCGCACTGAACAACACCATGCCGCACTGAACAACACCATTCCGCACTGAACAACACCATGCCGCACTGAACAACACCATGCCGCACTGAACAACACCATGCCGCACTGAACAACACCATGCCGCACTGAACAACATTATGCCGCACTGAACAACACCATGCCGCACTGAACAACACCATCCCGCACTGAACAACACCATGCCGCATTGAACAACACCATGCCGCACTGAACAACACCATCCTGCACTGAACAACACCATCCCGCACTAAACAACACCATGCCGCACTGAACAACATTATGGCGCACTGGACAACATTATGCCGCACTGAACAACACCATGCCGCACTGAACAACACCATGCCGCACTGAACAACACCATGCCGCACTGAACAACACCATGCCGCACTGAACAACATTATGCCGCACTGAACAACACCATGCCGCACTGAACAACACCATGCCGCACTGAACAACACGATCCCGCATTGAACAACACCATCCTGCACTGAACAACACCATGCCGCACTGAACAACACCATGCCGCACTGAACAACACCATTCCGCACTGAACAACACCATGCCGCACTGAACAACACCATCCTGCACTGAACAACACCATCCCGCACTGAACAACACCATGCCGCATTGAACAACACCATGCCGCACTGAACAACACCATCCTGCACTGAACAACACCATGCCGCACTGAACAACACCATGCCGCACTGAACAACACCATGCCGCACTGAACAACATTATGCCGCACTGAACAACATTATGCCGCACTAAACAACATTATGTCGCACTGAACAACACCATGCCGCACTGAACAACACCATGCTGCACTGAACAACATTATGCCGCACTGAACAACACGATCCCGCATTGAACAACACCATCCCGCAGTGAACAACACCATGCCGCATTGAACAACACCATGCCGCACTGAACAACACCATGCTGCACTGAACAACATTATGCTGCACTGAACAACACGATCCTGCATTGAACAACACCATGCCGCACTGAACAACACCATCCTGCACTGAACAACACCTTTCCACACTGAACAACACCATGCCGCACTGAACAACATTATGCCGCACTGAACAACACCATGCCGCACTGAACAACACCATGCCGCACTGAACAACACCATGCCGCACTGAACAACACCATGCCGCAATGAACAACACCATCCCGCACTGAACAACACCATGCCGCATTGAACAACACCATGCCGCACTGAACAACACCATCCCGCACTGAACAACACCACCCCGCACTGAACAACACGATCCCGCATTGAACAACACCATCCCGGACTGAACAACACCATGCCGCACTGAACAACACCATTCCGCACTGAACAACACCATGCCGCACTGAACAACACCATGCCGCACTGAACAACACCATGCCGCACTGAACAACACCATGCCGCACTGAACAACATTATGCCGCACTGAACAACACCATGCCGCACTGAACAACACCATCCCGCACTGAACAACACCATGCCGCATTGAACAACACCGTGCCGCACTGAACAACACCATCCCGCACTGAACAACACCATCCCGCACTGAACAACACCATGCCGCACTGAACAACATTATGGCGCACTGAACAACACTATGCCGCACTGAACAACACCATGACGCACTGAACAACACCATGCCGCACTGAACAACACCATGCCGCACTGAACAACATTATGCCGCACTGAACAACATTATGCCGCACTGAACAACACCATGCCGCACTGAACAACACCATGCCGCACTGAACAACACCATGCCGCACTGAACAACACGACGTCGCACAGAACAACACGACGCCGCACAGAACAACACGACGCCGCACAGAATAACACAATACCGCACAGAACAACACAATACCGCACAAACAGTTTTAGATAATATTACGTCGCAGTCATGTGACGCGGACATGACGTCAATAGGCGGAACTCACGGCAAAATTATAATCCGTGGGCGTGGCTTGCAACAGGAAGTAGGAAAGCGGCAGTTCTGGCAAACAAGACACAGCTGTTAGTAACACGATGACTAACAAGGCAAATATTTTTGTTTTCAGCTTGCAACTTGACCGTCTAGAGCGTACAAGGTAATTACAACTGTTTTTTTTTAGCCCTGAAAAGCGAGGGAGTGTGGCGTTTGGGAGGAATGTCGAACTCGGCGTCTGCTTCCAGCCACAGACGCCAAATTTCGACGATTATTTCGACTGGTCAACGGTTGTAAATTATTGCGTTGACTAAAAACTTTATTTAACTCTACTCTTAACTTTGCCGTTTCAGATATGCGGGTATTACACCGCGGAAATGACGTCAATAGGCTGAACTCTCGCCAAAATTCAAATCTGTGGGCGCAATGGCCTTGAGCGAGACACCGGATACAAACACGACGATTATCAACAGAAATATCTTTATTTTCCGCTTGCAAGTGGACCGTCTAGAGCGTACACGGTAAGTACAACTCATTGTGTTTAAAAAGATTTACGTTTGTGTAGTTTGCGTTGCGTTGTATCTGTGAATGTTGGTTGAGGCTAAATGTTAATGTTTAATTTCATTCCTTTAGGTTCCACGGTGTTTGTTGGCTGTATGTTTTCCACTGCAAGAAGAGGCTCGTATCATTGACCAGCAGGAGCTACAATGGTGAGTACCCCTTTCGTCTTCCATTTATGTTAAACACTTCCTATTTCATGTCTAACAGTACTCGATTTAACAAATAACCATAAATAAATACAGTGTGGGCAGTCACGTTAACATATGTGATTATCCTGCCTAATATGTTTATCACAAATATGTCACTAATCACTAATATGTTTATTTGTTTATCACAACACCTTTGGACCTTCAGCAATCGATTATTTACCTTCATCTACATAGAGACAGAACGATGGTGTCTTAAACATCTCATTCATTTCACCAAATAACTTCACGCAGGTGGATAACGGCCGTCTCGGTCACGCTATGTTGCGTGATGCAGTTTTGAAGAACCAAATGCATTTATTCAATGAATAAGTCAAGCTAGTTCTATGTTTATGATGTTGTAAGTTACGGTACCGATTGAAGTTGAGTTCGAAGCCAGTGGAAAACAGCGCTGCGTTTGTGCTCTCCAGGTACAAATGTTGTGATCTCTGACTGACGACCGGGCGAGACTCGAGTAAGAGATGTCCAAACGAGCTCCGGCAGGGCGGGCCAAGGCGGAGCGAACGGACGCCCTTCAGGCCGCCAATGACGAGCTGAGAACCAAACTGATGGACGTCCAGTTAGAACTTCAGCAGGAGAAGAACAAGGTGAAAACCTCAACAGACAGACACTGCCTGCCTCCCTGCCTGCCTCCCTGCCTGCCTCCCTGCCTGCCTCCCTCCCTCCCAGTTTTCCCGATGTAGATTAGACATGCGTGTGCCATGACTGTGTCAGCCTACATCAACAAATGCACCGAGGACGTCAGCACCACTAAGAATATCATCACCCGGGGCAACCAACGACCCTGGATGACTGAGGAGGTACGTCAAACGCTACGAGCGCGGAACTCTGCCTTCAAGTCTGGCGACAAGGAGACACTGAGGACAGCGAGAGCCAACTTGAACCGTGCCATCAGGATAGCGAAGCGAGACCGCAGTCGAAAATTTCAGGATCGTTTCCACGACGTCAAAAACATCAGGAGTATGTGGCAAGGCATACGGGCGATTACAGACTACAACTCACCCTCCCCCCCCCCCGGTGGGTGTAGTTGATGCTGACTTTCTAAATGGTCTAAATAACTTCTTTGGGAGGTTCGAGGCACTAAACGGCACTCCAGCAGTTAAAACTGTCCCCCATCAGGAAGAGGAGGTACTCTGCCTTGACTCCGCCGATGTGTTGAAGACCCTGAGGAGAGTCAACCCCTGTAAGGCCCCTGGCCCCGACAACATTCCTGGGCGTGTGTTCAGGGAATGTGCAAGTCATCTGGCTGGGGTCATCACAGACATTTTTAACACCTCGCTGGGCCAAGCCACAGTGCCGGCGTGCTTTAAGACTGCCTCCATCATTCCGGTGCCGAAGAAACCTCAAATCACCTCATTTAATGATTACCGGCCTGTTGCACTGACTCCGGTTATGATGAAGTGCTTCGAAAGGCTGCTTAAAGGTCACATCGTTTCCAGACTCCCCCTATTATTTGACCCGTTCCAGTTTGCCGACCGGCAAAACCGCTCCACTCAGGACGCCATCTCCTCCGTTCTTCACCTGAGCCTGGCTCACCTGGAGGAGAAGAACACCCATGTGCGGAGGCTGTTCCTGGACTTCAGCTCAGCGTTTAACACCATCATCCCACAGCATCTGGTAGGAAAATTGGAACACCTGGGCTTCAACACCCCCCTTCGCAACTGGCTGCTAGACTTCCTCACCAACAGACCTCAGTCAGTCCGGGTCGGACAGAACACCTCTGATGTCATCACCCTCAGCACAGGCTCCCTTCAGGGCTGCGTCCTGAGCCCCCTGCTGTGCACCCTGATGACACACGACTGCGTCCTCAGGTTCACCACCAATCACATCGTGAAGTCAGCAGACGACACAACGGTGGTGGGGCTCATCAGAGACAACAACGACCTGGACTACAGAGAGGAGGTGGAGCAGCTGGTGGGCTGGTGCAGAGAAAACAGCCTGATCCTGAATGAGGAGAAGATGAAGGAGATCATCGTCGACTTCAGGAAAAAACAGCCTCACCACGCTCCACTGATCATCAACAGCTCAGCTGTGGAGGTGGTCAGCACCACCAAATTCCTGGGGGTCCACATCACAGAAGACCTCACCTGGACTATGAACACTACGGCACTGGTCAAGAGGGCACAGAAGCGCTTGTACTTCCTGCGGAGGATGAGGAGAGCCCACCTGCCCCCACCCATCATGAGGACGTTCTACAGGAGCACCATAGAGAGCATTCTGACAAGCTGTCTCTCTGTGTGGTGTGGAGGCTGCACCGCCTCCGATTGGAAGAACGTGAGGAGAGTGGTGAGGACAGCAGAGAGGATCATAGGGGCTCCTCTTCCCTCCATTCAGGACATTTCATCTCAGCGCTGCATGTCCCGTGCCCGTAACATCATCAATGACCCATCACACCCCCACCATGGACTGTTCTCCCTGCTGCCCTCTGGGAAGAGGTTTGCAGCATCCGCTGCAGGTCCACCAGGTTCTGCAACAGCTTTTTCCCTGCTGTCATCAGACTGTTGAACACTAGAACTGTTGAGCTCTAAACTGAACTCTGCATCACACATTCACAGAACTGTACTTTATGACACTACGGACCTCTATCTTGCACTATCTCGCACTACCAACTTTACTGAACTTGTATAAACCCTTTAAATAGAAGTTTAATACATGGTTTAGCATTCCTCTGCACACTCTTGAATACTGTTTTGCCTACTTGCACTATTGCATAATTATCACTGCTGCACTTTATACTTATTTTTAATATATATATATATATATATATATATATATAGTATATATGTATATATATATATTTTCATAGGGTATGTTACTTCTATTCAACTGCAATATCACTACTTTGTTGTAAGACGTATGCAACGGAATTTCGTTTTGTATGCACCATGTGCAGACAAGATGACAATAAAGTTTGTCTAAGTCTAAGTCTAAGTCATGTCAGGTCAGCTGTCTGGAGAGAGAGAGAAGTCAGGACCTGCGGGCGGAGCACCACCGTGCCACCGCCGCCATGACGGAACTCAAAAGCAAACTCCATGAGGAGAAGCAGAAAGAGTTAGCCATTACCAGGGAGACATTACTGCGGCAGCATGAAATGGAGCTGATGAGAGTGATCAAAATCAAAGATGGAGAGATCCAGCGACTGAATGCCTTGGTCCTCAGCCTGAGGGACGGCTCCATGGACAAGGTGATCCGCTCTATCCGTGTCTGACTATCCGCACGCCACGTCGGGCTTCGATGCGGCCGCTACCGTATTGTGTAGCTTGTCCCCAGTAAGCGTCGCGGCGCTCCGTTGCGGTCTCAACGGCCCGGTGTGGCGCAATGTCTGCTCAGGTGAGGAGGGGGGGCGCTTTGCTGGCGGAGGTGGAGGAGACGCGGCGGTGTCGGGAGACCGAGCGGTGTCGCCTCCACCAGGAGCGCGGAAGAAGCCCTGGCAGCGGCCCAGCAGGCCTGGCAGTCCCGAGCGGCCGAGCTCCGATCGGCTCATCACCAGCATCGGGAGGAGCTGAGCCGAACCAAGAGAGACTGCGAGAGGGAGATCCGCCGACTGGTAGGACTGATCAGATGCGCGGTGCGTGGCTATGTTCCCAATTTCGTTGTATACCTGCAGTGCAATGACACCTAAGGCATTCTATTCTATTCTATTTCACAAGAAGAAAATGTCCGGTTGCTCGCTTCGCTTTTGTCACAGCAAAGGTGTTCTAGTCGATTCAAGAAAAAAATTGGCCGGTTGCTCTCTTTGTTTTTGTCACAATTCTGGCAAATGAGTTTGCCCGCCTGCCTGAGCGCTCCCCGTTTGTACATCCAGACGGATGAGATCAAGCTGAAAGACAGAGCGGTTAGTGTTTTGGATGAAGCCCTGGGGCCGGCCACGTCCACCGCCTTCAGCTGCAGACTCAGGCTGCCGAGCAGCAGATCGCTGCCCTGAGGGATTCCCAAAGGGCGGGCCTAAACTACCCTGGAAGTGGGGTCAACGCCGCTACTAGCAATCCTCTTCATTGCGTAAGCCACCTCATCACACACTTGCAGTACGCATGACTTAGTTCGTTGCTGGAGGAAGGTAGCACAAAAACAGTTTTGAACTTTGAACGAGTGCTTGTGTGTGTGTGTTGCGGGGCGTTTTCAGTCTCAGGAGGATCGGGACACGCGACGGTTTCATCTGAAAATCGCTGAGCTCAGCGCAGTCATCAGGAAACTGGAGGATCGAAACGCCCTGCTTTCTGAAGAGCGCAATGAACTGGTAATTTATTGACGGCACGCTTGAAGGTTTGCGCTACGTTTGATGCGCGCCATCCAGCGAGGCACCCATTGCGCTTGCTTATTAGTTGAGCGGCGCGGCGAGTCGGTTGCCTGGTAGATGTCTTTTATTGGGAGCCAAAGCCACGATTCCGTTCAAACCGATGCAAAAGGAATGGATACGTTCTGGCCCGCGTGTTGTGCGTCTTTCACATCCCGCACTTCATGCTTGCAGCTAAAGCGACTGAGAGAAACAGAAAGCCAGTTTCTGCCACTCCTGTACAAAAACAAACGCCTGAGCAGGAAGAATGAAGAACTCTCGCTGGTGCTGTGTCGCCTTGAAAACAAAGTGCGCTTTGTCACCCAGGAGAACGAGGAGATGGCAAGCTTGGTAAGTCGACGCGGACAACGGCGGCGTGCCAACAGAGTCCACTGCATTTGTGTTCCACAGAGAAGGCCTAGTTCGCTCAATGACCTGGACCGCGGTTGCGGCCAGCAGGACGGTGAAATGGAGTTCCTTCAAGTTGTGGAGCAGCGGCACATCATCGACGACTTGTCCAAGGTCTTCAGGCAGGCGACTCGGTGCACGTACGGCAGCGCCGCGCTCGCTCGCTGTCGCCAGGAAACCTTTTCCGTCCAAAGCTTGGCCGGCGGCCGCCATCCAAAAAATTGGCCCCTTAAATTCCGACCTTTCAAGCAGGAGCATTGTGCGCACGCGTTTGAACACGCTTTAGACTTGTTTTGCCGTTTTCAGCAGCTCAAAGCTCCCGTTTTGTCAGCGCCTTTGCCACTCGCTGTGCGCTGAAAACGACGGACTTGCCCGGCTGCTCAGCCCGTCAACCATGAGCCGCGAGCGCGACGTCATTGTCCGTAGGCAGCTAGTGGCAAAATGCACCCTGTTAGAGTTGCGCTCGCTCCAACTTATTTTGCAAGAACCACACGGGAGACAAGTAAGTTCTTTTGGACACCTGCAGGTGGAGAGTCCATCCGTTGTACGAATGAAGTCTGACTCTCGGCTCCTGCACGAGCATTTTAATTAAGAGAAACAGGGTGGGTGTAAGAGTGGATTGAATAGAGGAAGCCCTTGACCTCTAGTCAAAACATAGCAAGGGGTGTTTTACGACTTTGTGTAGGAAGGGATAAGCGATAGGGATAAATAAGGGATAAATAATATTATTTATTACAGGTCGCAGTCAAAGTCAAAGCAACACAATGATACGATAAAGATAATCTGGAAAACCCTGACACACCCTGTAGTTGTCACTTTTGGAAAAGACGAGCGTCCCTCCAATCATCGCCGGTGACGTGTTTTTCAGGCTCTGGAGACAGGAGCTCATGTCAGAAATGTCATTGTGAGTCGCGTTTGTTTCTGCGCCGGAGCCGTTCGTTCCCTTTGCATCCAAAGAATCTCAAAGGCGGATTATTTGTGTCGACAGGAGAGAGATTTGCTGCTACGATACCGACGTCGAGAATCTCTGAGGAGGAACAAAGCGTGAGGTCCTGCAAGGTGAGTCTGTTTGTTTGCGGCTGCTTGGTGTTGCGCAAGATGAAATGGCCTTTTTCTCGCTATCGTTCCTCTCGTCGATTCATCGTGAGGTGTCGCTTCAGTTTGTTCAGAGAGATGTTCGCTTCCGCGCCCGCAGGTCATCGAAACATTTTACGGCTACGACGAAGACGTGTTGGTGGACTCGGACGGATCGTCCTTGTCTTTTCACACCGACAGAACCCCCGACACGGAACCCGAAGAGGTAGCCCGCCATTTCTGCCAGCGTATTGGCACCAAACATTCCTCTTCAGCCTGGAATCGGACTCGTCTTTGCGTCGCGGGTGCTTTGTCGCCGGTCTGACTGATTCTGGTACTAGTGCTGTGTTGCATTGGTGTGTGCATGAAGAGGCGGAGCTTCGCTACCGCCAGCTGACGCAAGAATATCAAGCGCTGCAACGAGCCTACGCTCTGCTAGCCCAGACCAGCGAAAGGGGACTACGACGCCGAGAAGGAGATCAAGGTGGCGCCCCTTCCCGCAACCCCCGGCCGGGTCGCAGCCTCCCCGTTCTCACCCAGCCTCGGGTGTTCTCTGGTCTGAAAGGAGGAGGAGGAGCCTCCCTCCTCCTCCTTTCAGACCAGAGAAAAGCTGATGGTAGAAATGGGTCACTATCAAAGCAGAGTAGCAGATCTGGAGTCAGCGCTGAAGCAACAAGGACAGGTAAGCTCATCAATGAGCACACCTTTTTCTCAGACAAAATAGCTACATTCTTCAGTCACTCATCCGTCTGGCATTACTGGACCAACCCCCCCCCCCCCCCCCCCCGAACGTGGCTGGGAAAATGCGGAGAAAAGCAAATGTCATTTTCCAGTCAACCAAAGAATTTGTGGATGAAAATGACACAACATTCCAAAGCTGTCCACGCGTTTGTCTCTTCTAGAATGTCAAGTGGGTGGAGGAGAAGCAGCTGCTGCGTCAGAGCAATCAGCAGTTGGCCGAAAAGGTGACGGAAAGAAAGGCGCTGGGCGGAGTCGCTTGGCGTCACACCTGTCGGGAAGCCCCGCAGATGAGGTCTGACTGTCTTTTCAGGTCAGGCGGATGGAGGCGGAAGAAGCGCGTCTGAAAGAGCACATCCAGGATATCCGAGACCAAAACGAACTGCTTGAGTTCCGCATCCTGGAGCTGGAGGTGGGAAGACTCGCACAAGCGTGTTGAGGCCAGAGATGTGACGGACGGACGGACGGACGGACGGACGGATGCATGCCTCTGCCTTTCAGGAGAGGGAGTGGCGCTCCCCCGTCTTGAAGTTTCTGCAAGTCCGTTTCCCAGACGGCCTCAGCCCTTTGCAGATCTACTGCGAGGCCGAGGGCGTGAGCGTACGTAAGGCGTCCCTCGCAACCCTAACCTTAACCCGAGGTCCCAGAACACCTTACATTGCTCCTTGCGCCTTTCCCCCGGACATCGTCATCAGTGATCTGATGAAGAAGCTGGACATCCTGGGCTATAACGCCGTAAGTGTATGTCGAACTCCTTATGTTCGCACTCCACGAGACTCGGCGGCTCAAATGTGACTTTTGGAAGGCTTTGCGCTGAAAGAAGCTTGTTGACGCTGTGCCTTTGGGCTCTTGCAGAATCTCACCAACGAGGAGCAGGTGGTCGTGATTCACGCCAGGACCCTTCTCACCCTAGCCGAGAAGGTAACGCGCACGTCCACGCACGCTCTCGCATTCTGCTTATGTGACAGCAGCCTTTCCTCAGTGGTTAGAATACATCAAAGTGACCAAGTCAGCACTTCAACAGAAGATGTTGGACATTGAAAGTGAGAAGGTAGACAGACACGCGACATCAGCCAAGGGGAACTCCGGCAATGTGCCCCAACAATTCTGACCTTGAGCTGTGCTAGGATATGTTCTGCAAGCAGAAGGGCTACCTGGATGAAGAGTTGGACTTCAGGAAGTGTTCCATGGACCAGGCTCATAAGGTAAGCCGCCCTCAAATCTCCCGCCGGACCACTGATGGACGAGGATTGCGGCCCAGAGGATCCTGGAGCTGGAGGCCATGTTGTACGAGGCGCTACCGCAGCGGGACTGCCCCGCCACGGACGGCGAAAAAGCCAGCCACGCTGGCGTGAATGACGTGCTGACGGCGGATCAGAGAGAAGAGCTTAGGAGCGCCGTGGACCAATGGAAGCGAGCCCTGATGTGCGAGTTGAGGGAGCGCGACGCTTGCATCCTCCAAGAGAGAATGGATCTGCTGCACAGCGCGCAACAGGTAAGGGCCCAAAGCCAGCCCGGCACTTACTTGCACGCTTACTGGCTTTTGAATGCCACTTTCCATTTGTCCGTCCTAGAGGAACAAAGAGCTGAAAGAATTCATCGAAGCTCAGAAGAGACAAATCAAACAATTGGAGGAGAAGTTTCTGTTTCTCTTTCTATTCTTCTCCTTGGCCTTCATTCTGTGGCCCTAACACCAGCTGGTGAGTGAGCTCCAGCGGCACCGCACTCGACACCTCCGATACACTGCCAGCCGGTCTCAGACGTTGGCAGACGCTCCGATGCCAACGTATACCCCCCGCCACGGTGACAGAGGCACCGCGTCACACCGGCGCTCATCCAATCAGAAGGCAGGAAAAGCAAATTCACATGCAGGGCACTTTTGAACCAGAAGAGAGCGCCACAAAAAACGGTTGTTGCCCCAAACGCGCACTAAAAAGGGTCAGAATAACAAGAGTCCCACTGGCCAGCCGGGGCCACCCGTCCAGCTGTTTCTTCAGGGGGGAAAAAAATTGGAGTCACCGGTGAGTACATTTTGCATTTAGCTCTGCTTTTCTGCTTCTGTCTTCAAGTGTGTGGCATCCTGCGATCAAAGAGTCAGCCAACCCCAAAGCGGTTGACCTCAACGTCCCACCACCATGCCTACCAGAGCAGGTGACGTGATGCTTTGGACATCCTTCCGTCTCAGATGCCCAAAAGTACTCTTTGCCACATCTGCGGCAATACGGTGTCTTTTCAAAGGTGCAAATAAATCCAGCGTGGGCGGAACACGCACGTCTTCGGTTTTTCCCGCTTTGTTTGTGTGACAGCTGTTGTGAAAATTTTATACAAATAAAGTTGTATAGTACAGGTTTGGCCAAGCCGCAACTCCCGAACCGCATGCGGCTCTTTTATGTTCATATCAACATTTGTGTGTGTGTGTGTGGGGGGGGGGGGGTTGTGCGTGTTGGCTTCACTTGAGTTCAATTTGGTATTTTGGTCAAAAGCGCATGTGGTGAAATTCCACAAAGTAGGATGGGCAAACACATTTCTTTAAACTATGAGTGTCAATTGGGCTCTCGAAATGGCAGGGAAAAGATGCACAGCAAAACGAAAATACGTAGATGAACACAGGACGTTTTAATCAGAGTGGGAAAGTTTCTATTTTTTGTTGAACGTGATGGCAAACCATTCTGCCTGATATGTCAGACCTCAGCGCATTTCAAAGATTCAAATCTTCAGCGCCATGCACTTCAGCTCACTCCATGCTAACATTGATCAGGCGTCGAACCCGCATCATCATGCTTAAGAGGTGGCCATGCTAACCAGTGCGCCATTATGTCAACGCATAATAACTAAGTCTACTGGTCAAAACAGCGGTTACTATATGACGTCGCTACGTCGTGGTCACGTGACGCAGACAAGACGTCAATGGACGTGGGCAGAGTTAACTTGTTTAAAAGGGAGTAGGCAGAAGAAATATTTAATTTATTTAAATCTATTTTGAGTGCACACCATTATGCCAATGCATAACAACTGTAAATCTACTAAACAAAACAGCGGTTGCTATATGACATCTGCCACGTCGTGGTCACGTGACATACGTGACGTCGATGGGCGTAACTTTCGCCGGAATTCAAATCCGCGGGGAGAGTTAACTTGTTTAAAAGAGAGTGGGCAGAAGAATTATTTAATTTATTTAAATCTATTTGGTGTGTGCGCCATTATGTCAATGCATAACAACTGTAAGTCTACTAAACAAAACAGCGGTTGCTATTTGACGTCTGCCACGTCGTGGTCACGTGACGCGGACGTGACGTCGACGCCTACTTTACATCCCACCGATCACAGGACTCCTCGGCTGCATAACCGTGCCCCCTTCCCAACCAATCGGATTTGCTATACGCGAAAACGACGCCAATGGAAAGAGCTTCCGCCCAAATTTAAATCCGTGGGCGTGGCTCGCAGCAGGAAGTAGGAAAATGGCGGCGATGTTGACAAAGACACAGCGGATGGTAACATACGACTAACAAGAGAAATATTTTTATTTTCTGCTTGCAACTGGACCGTCCAGAGCGTACACGGTAAGTACAACTCATCGTTTTTAAAAAGAAGTACTTTTGTTGCCCTGAAAAGCGAGTGAGCGTGGCGTTTGTGGGGGACGTCGAATTTCGACGATTCTTTCTGGTCAACGGTTGTAAATGATTGTGTTGATTAAAAAAGAAAACTTGATGTAACTCTACTTTTAACTGCCGTTTCAGATAGATTTGGAATTGCATCACATCCAATTTTGCCTAGAGCGTACACGGTAAGTAACACTCGTTGTGTTTAAGGAGATTTACGTTTGTAATAGCAGAAGTGTAGCCGCGTTGCGTTGTACGTGTGAATGTTGGTCCGGGCGAAATGTTAATGTTTAATTTCATTCCTTTAGGTTCCACGGTGTTTGTTGGCTGCAAGTTTTCCACTGCAAGAAGAGGCTCATATCATTGACCAGGAGCGAGCTACAATGGTGAGTAGCCATAACATTTATGTTAAACACTTCCTATTTCATGTCTAACAGTACTTGATTTAACAAATAACCATAAATAAATACAGTGTGGGCACTGAAGTTAACATATGTGATTATACTGCCTAATCTGTCACCGAGTAGATTGTTGCAAAGTAATATAAGATCCAAAGTTGTAATTCAGAATAGTTTTCAAAAGAAGGCCATTAGAATTATATACAAGTCTGATTACCCCGAACAAGCTATTAATTAAATCACAAATTCTTCAATTCAAAGATTTGGTAGATTATCAGACAAATAATGTCTAACAGTAATTGATTTAACACATCACGATAAGTAGATTGAGTGTGGGCACTCTCAAGTTAACCTATGTGATTATACTGCCTAATCTGTTACAGAGTATGTTGTTGCCAAGTAATGTAGAATAGATCCAAAGTAGTAATCCAGAATAGTTTTGAAGAGGCCATTAGAATGATAAACAAATCTGATTACCTTGAACATAATAACAAGCTAAGTGTTTAATATGTCCTATGAAGTCAAAATTGGGCACCATCATGTGGTGAAATTTGGAATTGCATCACATCCAATTTTGCCTGGGAACAAACAGATTACATAAATCTTAGTTTTGAATAAGCCACTCCTTCTCAAACAAGTAAACTCTGCCCATTTTGCGCAGTAGATGTTCTGTTAATATCTAGTATTTATACAAAGTCATAATTTAAATTGCTTTCAACCTTCATTCATCGGTTCAACCAACATTACTCGCTCTTCTTACCAACTTGTATTGATTTAACTAAGCGTTTAATACTTCCTATCAGGTCTCAAATCGAGATTTGGCAAAATACAATTTCAGCAAATCCAATTTTGCCAGGGAACAAAAATAGATTAAATAAACTAAATAAGTCCTCTTCCCATTAAATAAATCAGAAAAGTCTGTCTTGTAACCAGTCCTCTTCAAACAAGTAAAGTCTGCCCATTTTGTGCCGTAGATTTTGTATCTATGCCTAGTATTTAAACAAAATCATAATTTAAACGACTTCTTTCCTTCATTCACTTTGGAAATTTGGAATTGCAGCAAATCGAATTTTGGCAGGGAACAAAAATAGATCAATTAAACTAAATAAGTCTTCTTCCCATTAAATAAATTAAAAAAGTCTGTCTTGTAACCAGTCCTTTTCAAACAAGTAAAGTCTGCCCATTTTGTGCCGTCGATTTTGTGTTAATGCCTAGTATTTATACAAAATCATAATTTAAAGGACTTCATTCCTTCATTCACTTTGGAAATTTGGAATTGCAGCACATCAAATTTTGCCTGGGAAGAAAAGTAGATTAAATAAATTTAATAAGTCTTACTACTTCCCATTAAATAAATTAAATACGTCTTACTTGTTCCCACTCCTTTTCAAAACAGTAGTTTAAAACGAGGGCCCTTCACTCAATCTTTAACCTCAACCCCGCACGTTGTGTTGTATCTGTGAATGTTGGTTGTGGCCAAATGATAGTTTTCTTTCATTCGTTTAGGTTCCAAGAAAACTTGATGTAACTCTACTTTTAACTGCCGTTTCAGATAAGCGGGTATTACGTCGCAGTCAAATGCCGCGGATATGACGTAATTGCCCGAACCTCCGCCAAAATTCAAATCTGTTGGCGCGATGGCCGTGAGCCACTGAGCAGCGACGATTATCAACAGAAATATCTTTATTTTCTGCTTGCAACTGGACCGTCTAGAGCGTACACGGTAAGTAACACTCATTGTGTTTAAGGAGATTTACGTTTGTAATAGCAGAAGTGTAGCCGCGTTGCGTTGTACGTGTGAAAATTGGTCGAGGCGAAATGTTAATGTTTAATTTCATTCCTTTAGGTTCCACGGTGTTTGTTGGCTGCAAGTTTTCCACTGCAAGAAGAGGCTCGTATCATTGACCAGGAGCGAGCTACAATGGTGAGTAGCCATAACATTTATGTTAAACACTTCCTATTTCATGTCTAACAGTACTTGATTTAACAAATAACCATAAATAAATACAGTGTGGGCACTGAAGTTAACATATGTGATTATACTGCCTAATCTGTCACGGAGTAGATTGTTGCAAAGTAATATAAGATCCAAAGTTGTAATTCAGAATAGTTTTCAAAAGAAGGCCATTAGAATTATATACAAGTCTGATTACCCTTAACATAACAACAAGCTATTAATTAAATCACAAATTCTTCAATTCAAAGATTTGGTAGATTATCAGACAAATAATGTCTAACAGTAATTGATTTAACACATCACGATAAGTAGATTGAGTGTGGGCACTCTCAAGTTAACAGATATGATTATACTGCCTAATCTGTTAGAGTATGTTGTTGCCAAGTAATGTAGAATAGATCCAAAGTAGTAATCCAGAATAGTTTTGAAGAGGCCATTAGAATAATAAACAAATCTGATTACCTTGAACATAATAACAAGCTAAGTGTTTAATATGTCCTATGAAGTCAAAATTGGGCACCATCATGTGGTGAAATTTGGAATTGCATCACATCCAATTTTGCCTGGGAACAAACAGATTAAATAAATCTTAGTTTTGAATAAGCCACTCCTTCTCAAACAAGTAAACTCTGCCCATTTCGCGCAGTAGATGTTCTGTTAATATCTAGTATTTATACAAAGTCATAATTTAAATTGCTTTCAACCTTCATTCATCGGTTCAACCAACATTACTCGCTCTTATTACCAACTTGTATTGATTTAACTAAGCGTTTAATACTTCCTATCAGGTCTCAAGGCAAGATTTGGCAAAATACAATTTCAGCAAATCCAATTTTGCCAGGGAACAAAAATAGATTAAATAAACTAAATAAGTCCTCTTCCCATTAAATAAATCAGAAAAGTCTGTCTTGTAACCAGTCCTCTTCAAACAAGTAAAGTCTGCCCATTTTGTGCCGTAGATTTTGTGTCTATGCCTAGTATTTAAACAAAATCATAATTTAAACGACTTCTTTCCTTCATTCACTTTGGAAATTTGGAATTGCAGCAAATCGAATTTTGCCAGGGAACAAAAATAGATCAATTAAACTAAATAAGTCTTCTTCCCATTAAATAAATTAAAAAAGTCTGTCTTGTAACCAGTCCTTTTCAAACAAGTAAAGTCTGCCCATTTTGTGCCGTCGATTTTGTGTTAATGCCTAGTATTTATACAAAATCATAATTTAAAGGACTTCATTCCTTCATTCACTTTGGAAATTTGGAATTGCAGCACATCAAATTTTGCCTGGGAAGAAAAGTAGATTAAATAAATTTAATAAGTCTTACTACTTCCCATTAAATAAATTAAATACGTCTTACTTGTTCCCACTCCTTTACAAAAAAGTAGTTTAAAACGAGGTCCCTTCACTCAACCTTTAACCCTATTTATTCACCTTCTAGGCTAAGTGTTAAAGGCTAAGTGTTAAAGGCTAAGTGTTAAAGGCTAAGTGTTAGAGGCTAAGTGCCAGAGGCTAGGCGCCAGAGGCGAGTTTTTGTGGGCTGAAGTTTTAGTGGGGTTAGTGTGAATACAATCCAAAAGAATACAACAGAATACAATACAATAGAATATAATACATAGATTAAATTCAATAGCTCTTACTACTTCCCATTAAATAAATTAAATACGTCTTACTTGTTCCCAATCCTTTTCAAAAAAGTAGTTTAAAACGAGGGCCCTTCACTCAACCTTTAACCTCAACCCCGCACGTCACATTG
The DNA here is from genome assembly GCF_059516105.1 of Syngnathus floridae. Classification (NCBI taxonomy): domain Eukaryota; kingdom Metazoa; phylum Chordata; class Actinopteri; order Syngnathiformes; family Syngnathidae; genus Syngnathus; species Syngnathus floridae. The sequence continues at coordinate 21,221,022 of NC_142417.1, read as the reverse complement.
TGTTGTATCTGTGAATGTTGGTTGTGGCCAAATGATAGTTTTCTTTCATTCGTTTAGGTTCCACGGTGTTTGTTGGCTATGTTTTCCACTGTCAGAAGGATGAAAATACAAAGTACAACGCTTGGACGTGGGCGAAGACGTCACCGGTGAGTCCTTCCTTCCTATTTATTTACCTTCTAGATGCTAGAGGCTAAGTGTTAGAGGCTAAGTGTTAGAGGCTAAGTGTTAAACACAATACGAACAACACAACGATACTGCACTGAACAACACGATACCGCACTGAGAAACACGATACCGCACTGAACAACACGATACCGCACTGAACAACACCATGCCGCACTGAACACCATGCCACACTGAACAACACCATCCCGCACTGAACAACACCATGCCGCACTAAACAACACCATGCCGCACTGAACAACACCATGCCTCACTGAACGACACCATGCCGCACTGAAAGACACCATGCCGCACTGAACGACACCATGCCGCACTGAACGACACCATGCCGCACTGAAAGACACCATCCCGCACTGAACACCATGCCGCACTGAACAACACCATCCTGCACTGAACAACACCATCCCGCACTGAACAACACCATGCCGCACTGAACAACATTATGCCGCACTGAACATTATGCCGCACTGAACAACACCATGCCGCACTGAACAACACCATGCCGCACTGAACAACATTATGCCGCACTGAACAACACCATGCCGCACTGAACAACACCATGCCGCACTGAACAACACCATGCCGCACTGAACAACATTATGCCGCACTGAACAACACCATGCCGCACTGAACAACACCATCCTGCACTGAACAACACCATTCCGCATTGAACACCATGCCGCACTGAACAACACCATCCCGCACTGAACAACACCATCCCGCACTGAACAACACCATGCCGCACTGAACAACATTATGCCGCACTGAACAACATTATGCCGCACTGAACAACACCATGCCGCACTGAACAACACCATGCCGCACTGAACAACACCATGCCGCACTGAACAACATTATAACGCACTGAACAACACCATCCCGCACTGAACAACACCATGCCGCACTAAACAACATTATGCCGCACTGAACAACATTATGCCGAAATGAACAACACCATGCCGCACTGAACAACACCATGCCGCACTGAACAACACCATCCTGCACTGAACAACACCATCCCGCACTGAACAACACCATGCCGCACTGAACAACACCATGCCGCACTGAACAACACCATGCCGCAATGAACAACACCATCCCGCACTGAACAACATTATGCCGCACTGAACAACATTATGCCGCACTGAACAACATTATGCCGCACTGAACAACACCATGCCGCACTGAACAACACCATCCTGCACTGAACAACACCATCCCGCACTGAACAACACCATGCCGCACTGAACAACATTATGGCGCACTGAACAACATTATGCCGCACTGAACAACACCATGCCGCACTGAACAACACCATGCCGCACTGAACAACACCATGCCGCAATGAACAACACCATCCCGCACTGAACAACACCATGCCGCACTGAGCAACACCATGCCGCACTGAACAACACCATCCTGCACTGAACAACACCATGCCGCACTGAACAACACCATTCCGCACTGAACAACACCATGCCGCACTGAACAACATTACGCCGCACTGAACAACACCATGCCGCACTGAACAACACCATGCCGCACTGAACAACACCATGCTGCACTGAACAACATTATGCTGCACTGAACAACACGATCCTGCATTGAACAACACCATGCCGCACTGAACAACACCATCCTGCACTGAACAACACCATCCTGCACTGAACAACACCACCCCGCACTGAACAACACGATCCCGCATTGAACACCATCCCACACTGAACAACACCATGCCGCACTGAACAACACCATTCCGCACTGAACAACACCATGCCGCACTGAACAACACCATGCCGCACTGAACAACACCATGCCGCACTGAACAACACCATGCCGCACTGAACAACATTATGCCGCACTGAACAACACCATGCCGCACTGAACAACACCATCCCGCACTGAACAACACCATGCCGCATTGAACAACACCATGCCGCACTGAACAACACCATCCTGCACTGAACAACACCATCCCGCACTAAACAACACCATGCCGCACTGAACAACATTATGGCGCACTGGACAACATTATGCCGCACTGAACAACACCATGCCGCACTGAACAACACCATGCCGCACTGAACAACACCATGCCGCACTGAACAACACCATGCCGCACTGAACAACACCATGCCGCACTGAACAACACTATGCCGCACTGAACAACACCATGCCGCACTGAACAACACCATGCCGCACTGAACAACACGATCCCGCATTGAACAACACCATCCTGCACTGAACAACACCATGCCGCACTGAACAACACCATGCCGCACTGAACAACACCATTCCGCACTGAACAACACCATGCCGCACTGAACGACACCATCCTGCACTGAACAACACCATCCCGCACTGAACAACACCATGCCGCATTAAACAACACCATGCCGCACTGAACAACACCATCCTGCACTGAACAACACCATGCCGCACTGAACAACACCATGCCGCACTGAACAACACCATGCCGCACTGAACAACATTATGCCGCACTGAACAACATTATGCCGCACTAAACAACATTATGTCGCACTGAACAACACCATGCCGCACTGAACAACACCATGCTGCACTGAACAACATTATGCCGCACTGAACAACACGATCCCGCATTGAACAACACCATCCCGCAGTGAACAACACCATGCCGCATTGAACAACACCATGCCGCACTGAACAACACCATGCTGCACTGAACAACATTATGCTGCACTGAACAACACGATCCTGCATTGAACAACACCATGCCGCACTGAACAACACCATCCTGCACTGAACAACACCATCCTGCACTGAACAACACCACCCCGCACTGAACAACACGATCCCGCATTGAACACCATCCCGCACTGAACAACACCATGCCGCACTGAACAACACCATTCCGCACTGAACAACACCATGCCGCACTGAACAACACCATGCCGCACTGAACAACACCATGCCGCACTGAACAACACCATGCCGCACTGAACAACATTATGCCGCACTGAACAACACCATGCCGCACTGAACAACACCATCCCGCACTGAACAACACCATGCCGCATTGAACAACACCATGCCGCACTGAACAACACCATCCTGCACTGAACAACACCATCCCGCACTAAACAACACCATGCCGCACTGAACAACATTATGGCGCACTGGACAACATTATGCCGCACTGAACAACACCATGCCGCACTGAACAACACCATGCCGCACTGAACAACACCATGCCGCACTGAACAACACCATGCCGCACTGAACAACATTATGCCGCACTGAACAACACCATGCCGCACTGAACAACACCATGCCGCACTGAACAACACGATCCCGCATTGAACAACACCATCCTGCACTGAACAACACCATGCCGCACTGAACAACACCATGCCGCACTGAACAACACCATTCCGCACTGAACAACACCATGCCGCACTGAACGACACCATCCTGCACTGAACAACACCATCCCGCACTGAACAACACCATGCCGCATTAAACAACACCATGCCGCACTGAACAACACCATCCTGCACTGAACAACACCATGCCGCACTGAACAACACCATGCCGCACTGAACAACACCATGCCGCACTGAACAACATTATGCCGCACTGAACAACATTATGCCGCACTAAACAACATTATGTCGCACTGAACAACACCATGCCGCACTGAACAACACCATGCTGCACTGAACAACATTATGCCGCACTGAACAACATGATCCCGCATTGAACAACACCATCCCGCAGTGAACAACACCATGCCGCATTGAACAACACCATGCCGCACTGAACAACACCATGCTGCACTGAACAACATTATGCTGCACTGAACAACACGATCCTGCATTGAACAACACCATGCCGCACTGAACAACACCATCCTGCACTGAACAACACCATCCTGCACTGAACAACACCACCCCGCACTGAACAACACGATCCCGCATTGAACACCATCCGGCACTGAACAACACCATGCCGCACTGAACAACACCATTCCGCACTGAACAACACCATGCCGCACTGAACAACACCATGCCGCACTGAACAACACCATGCCGCACTGAACAACACCATGCCGAACTGAACAACATTATGCCGCACTGAACAACACCATGCCGCACTGAACAACACCATCCCGCACTGAACAACACCATGCCGCATTGAACAACACCATGCCGCACTGAACAACACCATCCTGCACTGAACAACACCATCCCGCACTAAACAACACCATGCCGCACTGAACAACATTATGGCGCACTGGACAACATTATGCCGCACTGAACAACACCATGCCGCACTGAACAACACCATGCCGCACTGAACAACACCATGCCGCACTGAACAACACCATGCCGCACTGAACAACATTATGCCGCACTGAACAACACCATGCCGCACTGAACAACACCATGCCGCACTGAACAACACGATCCCGCATTGAACAACACCATCCTGCACTGAACAACACCATGCCGCACTGAACAACACCATGCCGCACTGAACAACACCATTCCGCACTGAACAACACCATGCCGCACTGAACGACACCATCCTGCACTGAACAACACCATCCCGCACTGAACAACACCATGCCGCATTAAACAACACCATGCCGCACTGAACAACACCATCCTGCACTGAACAACACCATGCCGCACTGAACAACACCATGCCGCACTGAACAACACCATGCCGCACTGAACAACATTATGCCGCACTGAACAACATTATGCCGCACTAAACAACATTATGTCGCACTGAACAACACCATGCCGCACTGAACAACACCATGCTGCACTGAACAACATTATGCCGCACTGAACAACACGATCCCGCATTGAACAACACCATCCCGCAGTGAACAACACCATGCCGCATTGAACAACACCATGCCGCACTGAACAACACCATGCTGCACTGAACAACATTATGCTGCACTGAACAACACGATCCTGCATTGAACAACACCATGCCGCACTGAACAACACCATCCTGCACTGAACAACACCATGCCGCACTGAACAACACCATGCCGCACTGAACAACATTATGCCGCACTGAAAAACACCATGCCGCACTGAACAACACCATCCCGCACTGAACAACACCATGCCGCATTGAACAACACCATCCCGCACTGAACAACACCATGCTGCACTGAACAACATTATGCTGCACTGAACAACACGATCCTGCATTGAACAACACCATGCCGCACTGAACAACACCATCCTGCACTGAACAACACCATCCTGCACTGAACAACACCACCCCGCACTGAACAACACGATCCCGCATTGAACAACACCATCCCGCACTGAACAACACCATGCCGCACTGAACAACACCATTCCGCACTGAACAACACCATGCCGCACTGAACAACACCATGCCGCACTGAACAACACCATGCCGCACTGAACAACACCATGCCGCACTGAACAACATTATGCCGCACTGAACAACACCATGCCGCACTGAACAACACCATCCCGCACTGAACAACACCATGCCGCATTGAACAACACCATGCCGCACTGAACAACACCATCCTGCACTGAACAACACCATCCCGCACTAAACAACACCATGCCGCACTGAACAACATTATGGCGCACTGGACAACATTATGCCGCACTGGACAACACCATGCCGCACTGAACAACACCATGCCGCACTGAACAACACCATGCCGCACTGAACAACACCATGCCGCACTGAACAACATTATGCCGCACTGAACAACACCATGCCGCACTGAACAACACCATGCCGCACTGAACAACACGATCCCGCATTGAACAACACCATCCTGCACTGAACAACACCATGCCGCACTGAACAACACCATGCCGCACTGAACAACACCATTCCGCACTGAACAACACCATGCCGCACTGAACAACACCATCCTGCACTGAACAACACCATCCCGCACTGAACAACACCATGCCGCATTGAACAACACCATGCCGCACTGAACAACACCATCCTGCACTGAACAACACCATGCCGCACTGAACAACACCATGCCGCACTGAACAACACCATGCCGCACTGAACAACATTATGCCGCACTGAACAACATTATGCCGCACTAAACAACATTATGTCGCACTGAACAACACCATGCCGCACTGAACAACACCATGCTGCACTGAACAACATTATGCCGCACTGAACAACACGATCCCGCATTGAACAACACCATCCCGCAGTGAACAACACCATGCCGCATTGAACAACACCATGCCGCACTGAACAACACCATGCTGCACTGAACAACATTATGCTGCACTGAACAACACGATCCTGCATTGAACAACACCATGCCGCACTGAACAACACCATCCTGCACTGAACAACACCTTTCCACACTGAACAACACCATGCCGCACTGAACAACATTATGCCGCACTGAACAACACCATGCCGCACTGAACAACACCATGCCGCACTGAACAACACCATGCCGCACTGAACAACACCATGCCGCAATGAACAACACCATCCCGCACTGAACAACACCATGCCGCATTGAACAACACCATGCCGCACTGAACAACACCATCCCGCACTGAACAACACCACCCCGCACTGAACAACACGATCCCGCATTGAACAACACCATCCCGGACTGAACAACACCATGCCGCACTGAACAACACCATTCCGCACTGAACAACACCATGCCGCACTGAACAACACCATGCCGCACTGAACAACACCATGCCGCACTGAACAACACCATGCCGCACTGAACAACATTATGCCGCACTGAACAACACCATCCCGCACTGAACAACACCATCCCGCACTGAACAACACCATGCCGCATTGAACAACACCATGCCGCACTGAACAACACCATCCTGCACTGAACAACACCATCCCGCACTGAACAACACCATGCCGCACTGAACAACATTATGGCGCACTGAACAACATTATGCCGCACTGAACAACACCATGCCGCACTGAACAACACCATGCCGCACTGAACAACACCATGCCGCACTGAACAACATTATGCCGCACTGAACAACATTATGCCGCACTGAACAACACCATGCCGCACTGAACAACACCATGCCGCACTGAACAACACCATGCCGCACTGAACAACACGACGTCGCACTGAACAACACGACGCCGCACAGAACAACACGACGCCGCACAGAATAACACAATACCGCACAGAACAACACAATACCGCACAAACAGTTTTAGATAATATTACGTCGCAGTCATGTGACGCGGACATGACGTCAATAGGCGGAACTCACGGCAAAATTATAATCCGTGGGCGTGGCTTGCAACAGGAAGTAGGAAAGCGGCAGTTCTGGCAAACAAGACACAGCTGTTAGTAACACGATGACTAACAAGGCAAATATTTTTGTTTTCAGCTTGCAACTTGACCGTCTAGAGCGTACAAGGTAATTACAACTGTTTTTTTTTAGCCCTGAAAAGCGAGGGAGTGTGGCGTTTGGGAGGAATGTCGAACTCGGCGTCTGCTTCCAGCCACAGACGCCAAATTTCGACGATTATTTCGACTGGTCAACGGTTGTAAATTATTGCGTTGACTAAAAACTTTATTTAACTCTACTCTTAACTTTGCCGTTTCAGATATGCGGGTATTACACCGCGGAAATGACGTCAATAGGCTGAACTCTCGCCAAAATTCAAATCTGTGGGCGCAATGGCCTTGAGCGAGACACCGGATACAAACACGACGATTATCAACAGAAATATCTTTATTTTCCGCTTGCAAGTGGACCGTCTAGAGCGTACACGGTAAGTACAACTCATTGTGTTTAAAAAGATTTACGTTTGTGTAGTTTGCGTTGCGTTGTATCTGTGAATGTTGGTTGAGGCTAAATGTTAATGTTTAATTTCATTCCTTTAGGTTCCACGGTGTTTGTTGGCTGTATGTTTTCCACTGCAAGAAGAGGCTCGTATCATTGACCAGCAGGAGCTACAATGGTGAGTACCCCTTTCGTCTTCCATTTATGTTAAACACTTCCTATTTCATGTCTAACAGTACTCGATTTAACAAATAACCATAAATAAATACAGTGTGGGCAGTCACGTTAACATATGTGATTATCCTGCCTAATATGTTTATCACAAATATGTCACTAATCACTAATATGTTTATTTGTTTATCACAACACCTTTGGACCTTCAGCAATCGATTATTTACCTTCATCTACATAGAGACAGAACGATGGTGTCTTAAACATCTCATTCATTTCACCAAATAACTTCACGCAGGTGGATAACGGCCGTCTCGGTCACGCTATGTTGCGTGATGCAGTTTTGAAGAACCAAATGCATTTATTCAATGAATAAGTCAAGCTAGTTCTATGTTTATGATGTTGTAAGTTACGGTACCGATTGAAGTTGAGTTCGAAGCCAGTGGAAAACAGCGCTGCGTTTGTGCTCTCCAGGTACAAATGTTGTGATCTCTGACTGACGACCGGGCGAGACTCGAGTAAGAGATGTCCAAACGAGCTCCGGCAGGGCGGGCCAAGGCGGAGCGAACGGACGCCCTTCAGGCCGCCAATGACGAGCTGAGAACCAAACTGATGGACGTCCAGTTAGAACTTCAGCAGGAGAAGAACAAGGTGAAAACCTCAACAGACAGACACTGCCTGCCTCCCTGCCTGCCTCCCTGCCTGCCTCCCTGCCTGCCTCCCTCCCTCCCAGTTTTCCCGATGTAGATTAGACATGCGTGTGCCATGACTGTGTCAGCCTACATCAACAAATGCACCGAGGACGTCAGCACCACTAAGAATATCATCACCCGGGGCAACCAACGACCCTGGATGACTGAGGAGGTACGTCAAACGCTACGAGCGCGGAACTCTGCCTTCAAGTCTGGCGACAAGGAGACACTGAGGACAGCGAGAGCCAACTTGAACCGTGCCATCAGGATAGCGAAGCGAGACCGCAGTCGAAAATTTCAGGATCGTTTCCACGACGTCAAAAACATCAGGAGTATGTGGCAAGGCATACGGGCGATTACAGACTACAACTCACCCTCCCCCCCCCCCGGTGGGTGTAGTTGATGCTGACTTTCTAAATGGTCTAAATAACTTCTTTGGGAGGTTCGAGGCACTAAACGGCACTCCAGCAGTTAAAACTGTCCCCCATCAGGAAGAGGAGGTACTCTGCCTTGACTCCGCCGATGTGTTGAAGACCCTGAGGAGAGTCAACCCCTGTAAGGCCCCTGGCCCCGACAACATTCCTGGGCGTGTGTTCAGGGAATGTGCAAGTCATCTGGCTGGGGTCATCACAGACATTTTTAACACCTCGCTGGGCCAAGCCACAGTGCCGGCGTGCTTTAAGACTGCCTCCATCATTCCGGTGCCGAAGAAACCTCAAATCACCTCATTTAATGATTACCGGCCTGTTGCACTGACTCCGGTTATGATGAAGTGCTTCGAAAGGCTGCTTAAAGGTCACATCGTTTCCAGACTCCCCCTATTATTTGACCCGTTCCAGTTTGCCGACCGGCAAAACCGCTCCACTCAGGACGCCATCTCCTCCGTTCTTCACCTGAGCCTGGCTCACCTGGAGGAGAAGAACACCCATGTGCGGAGGCTGTTCCTGGACTTCAGCTCAGCGTTTAACACCATCATCCCACAGCATCTGGTAGGAAAATTGGAACACCTGGGCTTCAACACCCCCCTTCGCAACTGGCTGCTAGACTTCCTCACCAACAGACCTCAGTCAGTCCGGGTCGGACAGAACACCTCTGATGTCATCACCCTCAGCACAGGCTCCCTTCAGGGCTGCGTCCTGAGCCCCCTGCTGTGCACCCTGATGACACACGACTGCGTCCTCAGGTTCACCACCAATCACATCGTGAAGTCAGCAGACGACACAACGGTGGTGGGGCTCATCAGAGACAACAACGACCTGGACTACAGAGAGGAGGTGGAGCAGCTGGTGGGCTGGTGCAGAGAAAACAGCCTGATCCTGAATGAGGAGAAGATGAAGGAGATCATCGTCGACTTCAGGAAAAAACAGCCTCACCACGCTCCACTGATCATCAACAGCTCAGCTGTGGAGGTGGTCAGCACCACCAAATTCCTGGGGGTCCACATCACAGAAGACCTCACCTGGACTATGAACACTACGGCACTGGTCAAGAGGGCACAGAAGCGCTTGTACTTCCTGCGGAGGATGAGGAGAGCCCACCTGCCCCCACCCATCATGAGGACGTTCTACAGGAGCACCATAGAGAGCATTCTGACAAGCTGTCTCTCTGTGTGGTGTGGAGGCTGCACCGCCTCCGATTGGAAGAACGTGAGGAGAGTGGTGAGGACAGCAGAGAGGATCATAGGGGCTCCTCTTCCCTCCATTCAGGACATTTCATCTCAGCGCTGCATGTCCCGTGCCCGTAACATCATCAATGACCCATCACACCCCCACCATGGACTGTTCTCCCTGCTGCCCTCTGGGAAGAGGTTTGCAGCATCCGCTGCAGGTCCACCAGGTTCTGCAACAGCTTTTTCCCTGCTGTCATCAGACTGTTGAACACTAGAACTGTTGAGCTCTAAACTGAACTCTGCATCACACATTCACAGAACTGTACTTTATGACACTACGGACCTCTATCTTGCACTATCTCGCACTACCAACTTTACTGAACTTGTATAAACCCTTTAAATAGAAGTTTAATACATGGTTTAGCATTCCTCTGCACACTCTTGAATACTGTTTTGCCTACTTGCACTATTGCATAATTATCACTGCTGCACTTTATACTTATTTTTAATATATATATATATATATATATATATATAGTATATATGTATATATATATATTTTCATAGGGTATGTTACTTCTATTCAACTGCAATATCACTACTTTGTTGTAAGACGTATGCAACGGAATTTCGTTTTGTATGCACCATGTGCAGACAAGATGACAATAAAGTTTGTCTAAGTCTAAGTCATGTCAGGTCAGCTGTCTGGAGAGAGAGAGAAGTCAGGACCTGCGGGCGGAGCACCACCGTGCCACCGCCGCCATGACGGAACTCAAAAGCAAACTCCATGAGGAGAAGCAGAAAGAGTTAGCCATTACCAGGGAGACATTACTGCGGCAGCATGAAATGGAGCTGATGAGAGTGATCAAAATCAAAGATGGAGAGATCCAGCGACTGAATGCCTTGGTCCTCAGCCTGAGGGACGGCTCCATGGACAAGGTGATCCGCTCTATCCGTGTCTGACTATCCGCACGCCACGTCGGGCTTCGATGCGGCCGCTACCGTATTGTGTAGCTTGTCCCCAGTAAGCGTCGCGGCGCTCCGTTGCGGTCTCAACGGCCCGGTGTGGCGCAATGTCTGCTCAGGTGAGGAGGGGGGGCGCTTTGCTGGCGGAGGTGGAGGAGACGCGGCGGTGTCGGGAGACCGAGCGGTGTCGCCTCCACCAGGAGCGCGGAAGAAGCCCTGGCAGCGGCCCAGCAGGCCTGGCAGTCCCGAGCGGCCGAGCTCCGATCGGCTCATCACCAGCATCGGGAGGAGCTGAGCCGAACCAAGAGAGACTGCGAGAGGGAGATCCGCCGACTGGTAGGACTGATCAGATGCGCGGTGCGTGGCTATGTTCCCAATTTCGTTGTATACCTGCAGTGCAATGACACCTAAGGCATTCTATTCTATTCTATTTCACAAGAAGAAAATGTCCGGTTGCTCGCTTCGCTTTTGTCACAGCAAAGGTGTTCTAGTCGATTCAAGAAAAAAATTGGCCGGTTGCTCTCTTTGTTTTTGTCACAATTCTGGCAAATGAGTTTGCCCGCCTGCCTGAGCGCTCCCCGTTTGTACATCCAGACGGATGAGATCAAGCTGAAAGACAGAGCGGTTAGTGTTTTGGATGAAGCCCTGGGGCCGGCCACGTCCACCGCCTTCAGCTGCAGACTCAGGCTGCCGAGCAGCAGATCGCTGCCCTGAGGGATTCCCAAAGGGCGGGCCTAAACTACCCTGGAAGTGGGGTCAACGCCGCTACTAGCAATCCTCTTCATTGCGTAAGCCACCTCATCACACACTTGCAGTACGCATGACTTAGTTCGTTGCTGGAGGAAGGTAGCAAAAAAACAGTTTTGAACTTTGAACGAGTGCTTGTGTGTGTGTGTTGCGGGGCGTTTTCAGTCTCAGGAGGATCGGGACACGCGACGGTTTCATCTGAAAATCGCTGAGCTCAGCGCAGTCATCAGGAAACTGGAGGATCGAAACGCCCTGCTTTCTGAAGAGCGCAATGAACTGGTAATTTATTGACGGCACGCTTGAAGGTTTGCGCTACGTTTGATGCGCGCCATCCAGCGAGGCACCCATTGCGCTTGCTTATTAGTTGAGCGGCGCGGCGAGTCGGTTGCCTGGTAGATGTCTTTTATTGGGAGCCAAAGCCACGATTCCGTTCAAACCGATGCAAAAGGAATGGATACGTTCTGGCCCGCGTGTTGTGCGTCTTTCACATCCCGCACTTCATGCTTGCAGCTAAAGCGACTGAGAGAAACAGAAAGCCAGTTTCTGCCACTCCTGTACAAAAACAAACGCCTGAGCAGGAAGAATGAAGAACTCTCGCTGGTGCTGTGTCGCCTTGAAAACAAAGTGCGCTTTGTCACCCAGGAGAACGAGGAGATGGCAAGCTTGGTAAGTCGACGCGGACAACGGCGGCGTGCCAACAGAGTCCACTGCATTTGTGTTCCACAGAGAAGGCCTAGTTCGCTCAATGACCTGGACCGCGGTTGCGGCCAGCAGGACGGTGAAATGGAGTTCCTTCAAGTTGTGGAGCAGCGGCACATCATCGACGACTTGTCCAAGGTATTCAGGCAGGCGACTCGGTGCACGTACGGCAGCGCCGCGCTCGCTGTCGCCAGGAAACCTTTTCCGTCCAAAGCTTGGCCGGCGGCCGCCATCCAAAAAATTGGCCCCTTAAATTCCGACCTTTCAAGCAGGAGCATTGTGCGCACGCGTTTGAACACGCTTTAGACTTGTTTTGCCGTTTTCAGCAGCTCAAAGCTCCCGTTTTGTCAGCGCCTTTGCCACTCGCTGTGCGCTGAAAACGACGGACTTGCCCGGCTGCTCAGCCCGTCAACCATGAGCCGCGAGCGCGACGTCATTGTCCGTAGGCAGCTAGTGGCAAAATGCACCCTGTTAGAGTTGCGCTCGCTCCAACTTATTTTGCAAGAACCACACGGGAGACAAGTAAGTTCTTTTGGACACCTGCAGGTGGAGAGTCCATCCGTTGTACGAATGAAGTCTGACTCTCGGCTCCTGCACGAGCATTTTAATTAAGAGAAACAGGGTGGGTGTAAGAGTGGATTGAATAGAGGAAGCCCTTGACCTCTAGTCAAAACATAGCAAGGGGTGTTTTACGACTTTGTGTAGGAAGGGATAAGCGATAGGGATAAATAAGGGATAAATAATATTATTTATTACAGGTCGCAGTCAAAGTCAAAGCAACACAATGATACGATAAAGATAATCTGGAAAACCCTGACACACCCTGTAGTTGTCACTTTTGGAAAAGACGAGCGTCCCTCCAATCATCGCCGGTGACGTGTTTTTCAGGCTCTGGAGACAGGAGCTCATGTCAGAAATGTCATTGTGAGTCGCGTTTGTTTCTGCGCCGGAGCCGTTCGTTCCCTTTGCATCCAAAGAATCTCAAAGGCGGATTATTTGTGTCGACAGGAGAGAGATTTGCTGCTACGATACCGACGTCGAGAATCTCTGAGGAGGAACAAAGCGTGAGGTCCTGCAAGGTGAGTCTGTTTGTTTGCGGCTGCTTGGTGTTGCGCAAGATGAAATGGCCTTTTTCTCGCTATCGTTCCTCTCGTCGATTCATCGTGAGGTGTCGCTTCAGTTTGTTCAGAGAGATGTTCGCTTCCGCGCCCGCAGGTCATCGAAACATTTTACGGCTACGACGAAGACGTGTTGGTGGACTCGGACGGATCGTCCTTGTCTTTTCACACCGACAGAACCCCCGACACGGAACCCGAAGAGGTAGCCCGCCATTTCTGCCAGCGTATTGACACCAAACATTCCTCTTCAGCCTGGAATCGGACTCGTCTTTGCGTCGCGGGTGCTTTGTCGCCGGTCTGACTGATTCTGGTACTAGTGCTGTGTTGCATTGGTGTGTGCATGAAGAGGCGGAGCTTCGCTACCGCCAGCTGACGCAAGAATATCAAGCGCTGCAACGAGCCTACGCTCTGCTAGCCCAGACCAGCGAAAGGGGACTACGACGCCGAGAAGGAGATCAAGGTGGCGCCCCTTCCCGCAACCCCCGGCCGGGTCGCAGCCTCCCCGTTCTCACCCAGCCTCGGGTGTTCTCTGGTCTGAAAGGAGGAGGAGGAGCCTCCCTCCTCCTCCTTTCAGACCAGAGAAAAGCTGATGGTAGAAATGGGTCACTATCAAAGCAGAGTAGCAGATCTGGAGTCAGCGCTGAAGCAACAAGGACAGGTAAGCTCATCAATGAGCACACCTTTTTCTCAGACAAAATAGCTACATTCTTCAGTCACTCATCCGTCTGGCATTACTGGACCAACCCCCCCCCCCCTCCCCCCGAACGTGGCTGGGAAAATGCGGAGAAAAGCAAATGTCATTTTCCAGTCAACCAAAGAATTTGTGGATGAAAATGACACAACATTCCAAAGCTGTCCACGCGTTTGTCTCTTCTAGAATGTCAAGTGGGTGGAGGAGAAGCAGCTGCTGCGTCAGAGCAATCAGCAGTTGGCCGAAAAGGTGACGGAAAGAAAGGCGCTGGGCGGAGTCGCTTGGCGTCACACCTGTCGGGAAGCCCCGCAGATGAGGTCTGACTGTCTTTTCAGGTCAGGCGGATGGAGGCGGAAGAAGCGCGTCTGAAAGAGCACATCCAGGATATCCGAGACCAAAACGAACTGCTTGAGTTCCGCATCCTGGAGCTGGAGGTGGGAAGACTCGCACAAGCGTGTTGAGGCCAGAGATGTGACGGACGGACGGACGGACGGACGGACGGATGCATGCCTCTGCCTTTCAGGAGAGGGAGTGGCGCTCCCCCGTCTTGAAGTTTCTGCAAGTCCGTTTCCCAGACGGCCTCAGCCCTTTGCAGATCTACTGCGAGGCCGAGGGCGTGAGCGTACGTAAGGCGTCCCTCGCAACCCTAACCTTAACCTGAGGTCCCAGAACACCTTACATTGCTCCTTGCGCCTTTCCCCCGGACATCGTCATCAGTGATCTGATGAAGAAGCTGGACATCCTGGGCTATAACGCCGTAAGTGTATGTCGAACTCCTTATGTTCGCACTCCACGAGACTCGGCGGCTCAAATGTGACTTTTGGAAGGCTTTGCGCTGAAAGAAGCTTGTTGACGCTGTGCCTTTGGGCTCTTGCAGAATCTCACCAACGAGGAGCAGGTGGTCGTGATTCACGCCAGGACCCTTCTCACCCTAGCCGAGAAGGTAACGCGCACGTCCACGCACGCTCTCGCATTCTGCTTATGTGACAGCAGCCTTTCCTCAGTGGTTAGAATACATCAAAGTGACCAAGTCAGCACTTCAACAGAAGATGTTGGACATTGAAAGTGAGAAGGTAGACAGACACGCGACATCAGCCAAGGGGAACTCCGGCAATGTGCCCCAACAATTCTGACCTTGAGCTGTGCTAGGATATGTTCTGCAAGCAGAAGGGCTACCTGGATGAAGAGTTGGACTTCAGGAAGTGTTCCATGGACCAGGCTCATAAGGTAAGCCGCCCTCAAATCTCCCGCCGGACCACTGATGGACGAGGATTGCGGCCCAGAGGATCCTGGAGCTGGAGGCCATGTTGTACGAGGCGCTACCGCAGCGGGACTGCCCCGCCACGGACGGCGAAAAAGCCAGCCACGCTGGCGTGAATGACGTGCTGACGGCGGATCAGAGAGAAGAGCTTAGGAGCGCCGTGGACCAATGGAAGCGAGCCCTGATGTGCGAGTTGAGGGAGCGCGACGCTTGCATCCTCCAAGAGAGAATGGATCTGCTGCACAGCGCGCAACAGGTAAGGGCCCAAAGCCAGCCCGGCACTTACTTGCACGCTTACTGGCTTTTGAATGCCACTTTCCATTTGTCCGTCCTAGAGGAACAAAGAGCTGAAAGAATTCATCGAAGCTCAGAAGAGACAAATCAAACAATTGGAGGAGAAGTTTCTGTTTCTCTTTCTATTCTTCTCCTTGGCCTTCATTCTGTGGCCCTAACACCAGCTGGTGAGTGAGCTCCAGCGGCACCGCACTCGACACCTCCGATACACTGCCAGCCGGTCTCAGACGTTGGCAGACGCTCCGATGCCAACGTATACCCCCCGCCACGGTGACAGAGGCACCGCGTCACACCGGCGCTCATCCAATCAGAAGGCAGGAAAAGCAAATTCACATGCAGGGCACTTTTGAACCAGAAGAGAGCGCCACAAAAAACGGTTGTTGCCCCAAACGCGCACTAAAAAGGGTCAGAATAACAAGAGTCCCACTGGCCAGCCGGGGCCACCCGTCCAGCTGTTTCTTCAGGGGGGAAAAAAATTGGAGTCACCGGTGAGTACATTTTGCATTTAGCTCTGCTTTTCTGCTTCTGTCTTCAAGTGTGTGGCATCCTGCGATCAAAGAGTCAGCCAACCCCAAAGCGGTTGACCTCAACGTCCCACCACCATGCCTACCAGAGCAGGTGACGTGATGCTTTGGACATCCTTCCGTCTCAGATGCCCAAAAGTACTCTTTGCCACATCTGCGGCAATACGGTGTCTTTTCAAAGGTGCAAATAAATCCAGCGTGGGCGGAACACGCACGTCTTCGGTTTTTCCCGCTTTGTTTGTGTGACAGCTGTTGTGAAAATTTTATACAAATAAAGTTGTATAGTACAGGTTTGGCCAAGCCGCAACTCCCGAACCGCATGCGGCTCTTTTATGTTCATATCAACATTTGTGTGTGTGTGTGTGTGTGTGTGTGTGGGGGGGGGGGGGGGGGGGTTGTGCGTGTTGGCTTCACTTGAGTTCAATTTGGTATTTTGGTCAAAAGCGCATGTGGTGAAATTCCACAAAGTAGGATGGGCAAACACATTTCTTTAAACTATGAGTGTCAATTGGGCTCTCGAAATGGCAGGGAAAAGATGCACAGCAAAACGAAAATACGTAGATGAACACAGGACGTTTTAATCAGAGTGGGAAAGTTTCTATTTTTTGTTGAACGTGATGGCAAACCATTCTGCCTGATATGTCAGACCTCAGCGCATTTCAAAGATTCAAATCTTCAGCGCCATGCACTTCAGCTCACTCCATGCTAACATTGATCAGGCGTCGAACCCGCATCATCATGCTTAAGAGGTGGCCATGCTAACCAGTGCGCCATTATGTCAACGCATAATAACTAAGTCTACTGGTCAAAACAGCGGTTACTATATGACGTCGCTACGTCGTGGTCACGTGACGCAGACAAGACGTCAATGGACGTGGGCAGAGTTAACTTGTTTAAAAGGGAGTAGGCAGAAGAAATATTTAATTTATTTAAATCTATTTTGAGTGCACACCATTATGCCAATGCATAACAACTGTAAATCTACTAAACAAAACAGCGGTTGCTATATGACATCTGCCACGTCGTGGTCACGTGACATACGTGACGTCGATGGGCGTAACTTTCGCCGGAATTCAAATCCGCGGGGAGAGTTAACTTGTTTAAAAGAGAGTGGGCAGAAGAATTATTTAATTTATTTAAATCTATTTGGTGTGTGCGCCATTATGTCAATGCATAACAACTGTAAGTCTACTAAACAAAACAGCGGTTGCTATTTGACGTCTGCCACGTCGTGGTCACGTGACGCGGACGTGACGTCGACGCCTACTTTACATCCCACCGATCACAGGACTCCTCGGCTGCATAACCGTGCCCCCTTCCCAACCAATCGGATTTGCTATACGCGAAAACGACGCCAATGGAAAGAGCTTCCGCCCAAATTTAAATCCGTGGGCGTGGCTCGCAGCAGGAAGTAGGAAAATGGCGGCGATGTTGACAAAGACACAGCGGATGGTAACATACGACTAACAAGAGAAATATTTTTATTTTCTGCTTGCAACTGGACCGTCCAGAGCGTACACGGTAAGTACAACTCATCGTTTTTAAAAAGAAGTACTTTTGTTGCCCTGAAAAGCGAGTGAGCGTGGCGTTTGTGGGGGACGTCGAATTTCGACGATTCTTTCTGGTCAACGGTTGTAAATGATTGTGTTGATTAAAAAAGAAAACTTGATGTAACTCTACTTTTAACTGCCGTTTCAGATAGATTTGGAATTGCATCACATCCAATTTTGCCTAGAGCGTACACGGTAAGTAACACTCGTTGTGTTTAAGGAGATTTACGTTTGTAATAGCAGAAGTGTAGCCGCGTTGCGTTGTACGTGTGAATGTTGGTCCGGGCGAAATGTTAATGTTTAATTTCATTCCTTTAGGTTCCACGGTGTTTGTTGGCTGCAAGTTTTCCACTGCAAGAAGAGGCTCATATCATTGACCAGGAGCGAGCTACAATGGTGAGTAGCCATAACATTTATGTTAAACACTTCCTATTTCATGTCTAACAGTACTTGATTTAACAAATAACCATAAATAAATACAGTGTGGGCACTGAAGTTAACATATGTGATTATACTGCCTAATCTGTCACCGAGTAGATTGTTGCAAAGTAATATAAGATCCAAAGTTGTAATTCAGAATAGTTTTCAAAAGAAGGCCATTAGAATTATATACAAGTCTGATTACCCCGAACAAGCTATTAATTAAATCACAAATTCTTCAATTCAAAGATTTGGTAGATTATCAGACAAATAATGTCTAACAGTAATTGATTTAACACATCACGATAAGTAGATTGAGTGTGGGCACTCTCAAGTTAACCTATGTGATTATACTGCCTAATCTGTTACAGAGTATGTTGTTGCCAAGTAATGTAGAATAGATCCAAAGTAGTAATCCAGAATAGTTTTGAAGAGGCCATTAGAATGATAAACAAATCTGATTACCTTGAACATAATAACAAGCTAAGTGTTTAATATGTCCTATGAAGTCAAAATTGGGCACCATCATGTGGTGAAATTTGGAATTGCATCACATCCAATTTTGCCTGGGAACAAACAGATTACATAAATCTTAGTTTTGAATAAGCCACTCCTTCTCAAACAAGTAAACTCTGCCCATTTTGCGCAGTAGATGTTCTGTTAATATCTAGTATTTATACAAAGTCATAATTTAAATTGCTTTCAACCTTCATTCATCGGTTCAACCAACATTACTCGCTCTTCTTACCAACTTGTATTGATTTAACTAAGCGTTTAATACTTCCTATCAGGTCTCAAATCGAGATTTGGCAAAATACAATTTCAGCAAATCCAATTTTGCCAGGGAACAAAAATAGATTAAATAAACTAAATAAGTCCTCTTCCCATTAAATAAATCAGAAAAGTCTGTCTTGTAACCAGTCCTCTTCAAACAAGTAAAGTCTGCCCATTTTGTGCCGTAGATTTTGTGTCTATGCCTAGTATTTAAACAAAATCATAATTTAAACGACTTCTTTCCTTCATTCACTTTGGAAATTTGGAATTGCAGCAAATCGAATTTTGGCAGGGAACAAAAATAGATCAATTAAACTAAATAAGTCTTCTTCCCATTAAATAAATTAAAAAAGTCTGTCTTGTAACCAGTCCTTTTCAAACAAGTAAAGTCTGCCCATTTTGTGCCGTCGATTTTGTGTTAATGCCTAGTATTTATACAAAATCATAATTTAAAGGACTTCATTCCTTCATTCACTTTGGAAATTTGGAATTGCAGCACATCAAATTTTGCCTGGGAAGAAAAGTAGATTAAATAAATTTAATAAGTCTTACTACTTCCCATTAAATAAATTAAATACGTCTTACTTGTTCCCACTCCTTTTCAAAACAGTAGTTTAAAACGAGGGCCCTTCACTCAATCTTTAACCTCAACCCCGCACGTTGTGTTGTATCTGTGAATGTTGGTTGTGGCCAAATGATAGTTTTCTTTCATTCGTTTAGGTTCCAAGAAAACTTGATGTAACTCTACTTTTAACTGCCGTTTCAGATAAGCGGGTATTACGTCGCAGTCAAATGCCGCGGATATGACGTAATTGCCCGAACCTCCGCCAAAATTCAAATCTGTTGGCGCGATGGCCGTGAGCCACTGAGCAGCGACGATTATCAACAGAAATATCTTTATTTTCTGCTTGCAACTGGACCGTCTAGAGCGTACACGGTAAGTAACACTCATTGTGTTTAAGGAGATTTACGTTTGTAATAGCAGAAGTGTAGCCGCGTTGCGTTGTACGTGTGAAAATTGGTCGAGGCGAAATGTTAATGTTTAATTTCATTCCTTTAGGTTCCACGGTGTTTGTTGGCTGCAAGTTTTCCACTGCAAGAAGAGGCTCGTATCATTGACCAGGAGCGAGCTACAATGGTGAGTAGCCATAACATTTATTTTAAACACTTCCTATTTCATGTCTAACAGTACTTGATTTAACAAATAACCATAAATAAATACAGTGTGGGCACTGAAGTTAACATATGTGATACTGCCTAATCTGTCACGGAGTAGATTGTTGCAAAGTAATATAAGATCCAAAGTTGTAATTCAGAATAGTTTTCAAAAGAAGGCCATTAGAATTATATACAAGTCTGATTACCCTGAACAAGCTATTAATTAAATCACAAATTCTTCAATTCAAAGATTTGGTAGATTATCAGACAAATAATGTCTAACAGTAATTGATTTAACACATCACGATAAGTAGATTGAGTGTGGGCACTCTCAAGTTAACATATGTGATTATACTGCCTAATCTGTTACAGAGTATGTTGTTGCCAAGTAATGTAGAATAGATCCAAAGTAGTAATCCAGAATAGTTTTGAAGAGGCCATTAGAATGATAAACAAATCTGATTACCTTGAACATAATAACAAGCTAAGTGTTTAATATGTCCTATGAAGTCAAAATTGGGCACCATCATGTGGTGAAATTTGGAATTGCATCACATCCAATTTTGCCTGGGAACAAACAGATTACATAAATCTTAGTTTTGAATAAGCCACTCCTTCTCAAACAAGTAAACTCTGCCCATTTTGCGCAGTAGATGTTCTGTTAATATCTAGTATTTATACAAAGTCATAATTTAAATTGCTTTCAACCTTCATTCATCGGTTCAACCAACATTACTCGCTCTTATTACCAACTTGTATTGATTTAACTAAGCGTTTAATACTTCCTATCAGGTCTCAAATCGAGATTTGGCAAAATACAATTTCAGCAAATCCAATTTTGCCAGGGAACAAAAATAGATTAAATAAACTAAATAAGTCCTCTTCCCATTAAATAAATCAGAAAAGTCTGTCTTGTAACCAGTCCTCTTCAAACAAGTAAAGTCTGCCCATTTTGTGCCGTAGATTTTGTGTCTATGCCTAGTATTTAAACAAAATCATAATTTAAACGACTTCTTTCCTTCATTCACTTTGGAAATTTGGAATTGCAGCAAATCGAATTTTGGCAGGGAACAAAAATAGATCAATTAAACTAAATAAGTCTTCTTCCCATTAAATAAATTAAAAAAGTCTGTCTTGTAACCAGTCCTTTTCAAACAAGTAAAGTCTGCCCATTTTGTGCCGTCGATTTTGTGTTAATGCCTAGTATTTATACAAAATCATAATTTAAAGGACTTCATTCCTTCATTCACTTTGGAAATTTGGAATTGCAGCACATCAAATTTTGCCTGGGAAGAAAAGTAGATTAAATAAATTTAATAAGTCTTACTACTTCCCATTAAATAAATTAAATACGTCTTACTTGTTCCCACTCCTTTTCAAAACAGTAGTTTAAAACGAGGGCCCTTCACTCAATCTTTAACCCCAACCCCGCACGTTGTGTTGTATCTGTGAATGTTGGTTGTGGCCAAATGATAGTTTTCTTTCATTCGTTTAGGTTCCAAGAAAACTTGATGTAACTCTACTTTTAACTGCCGTTTCAGATAAGCGGGTATTACGTCGCAGTCATGTGCCGTGGATATGACGTAATTGCCCGAACCTCCGCCAAAATTCAAATCTGTTGGCGCGATGGCCGTGAGCCACTGAGCAGCGACGATTATCAACAGAAATATCTTTATTTTCTGCTTGCAACTGGACCGTCTAGAGCGTACACGGTAAGTAACACTCATTGTGTTTAAGGAGATTTACGTTTGTAATAGCAGAAGTGTAGCCGCGTTGCGTTGTACGTGTGAAAATTGGTCGAGGCGAAATGTTAATGTTTAATTTCATTCCTTTAGGTTCCACGGTGTTTGTTGGCTGCAAGTTTTCCACTGCAAGAAGAGGCTCGTATCATTGACCAGGAGCGAGCTACAATGGTGAGTAGCCATAACATTTATGTTAAACACTTCCTATTTCATGTCTAACAGTACTTGATTTAACAAATAACCATAAATAAATACAGTGTGGGCACTGAAGTTAACATATGTGATTATACTGCCTAATCTGTCACCGAGTAGATTGTTGCAAAGTAATATAAGATCCAAAGTTGTAATTCAGAATAGTTTTCAAAAGAAGGCCATTAGAATTATATACAAGTCTGATTACCCCGAACAAGCTATTAATTAAATCACAAATTCTTCAATTCAAAGATTTGGTAGATTATCAGACAAATAATGTCTAACAGTAATTGATTTAACACATCACGATAAGTAGATTGAGTGTGGGCACTCTCAAGTTAACATATGTGATTATACTGCCTAATCTGTTACAGAGTATGTTGTTGCCAAGTAATGTAGAATAGATCCAAAGTAGTAATCCAGAATAGTTTTGAAGAGGCCATTAGAATGATAAACAAATCTGATTACCTTGAACATAATAACAAGCTAAGTGTTTAATATGTCCTATGAAGTCAAAATTGGGCACCATCATGTGGTGAAATTTGGAATTGCATCACATCCAATTTTGCCTGGGAACAAACAGATTACATAAATCTTAGTTTTGAATAAGCCACTCCTTCTCAAACAAGTAAACTCTGCCCATTTTGCGCAGTAGATGTTCTGTTAATATCTAGTATTTATACAAAGTCATAATTTAAATTGCTTTCAACCTTCATTCATCGGTTCAACCAACATTACTCGCTCTTCTTACCAACTTGTATTGATTTAACTAAGCGTTTAATACTTCCTATCAGGTCTCAAATCGAGATTTGGCAAAATACAATTTCAGCAAATCCAATTTTGCCAGGGAACAAAAATAGATTAAATAAACTAAATAAGTCCTCTTCCCATTAAATAAATCAGAAAAGTCTGTCTTGTAACCAGTCCTCTTCAAACAAGTAAAGTCTGCCCATTTTGTGCCGTAGATTTTGTGTCTATGCCTAGTATTTAAACAAAATCATAATTTAAACGACTTCTTTCCTTCATTCACTTTGGAAATTTGGAATTGCAGCAAATCGAATTTTGCCAGGGAACAAAAATAGATCAATTAAACTAAATAAGTCTTCTTCCCATTAAATAAATTAAAAAAGTCTGTCTTGTAACCAGTCCTTTTCAAACAAGTAAAGTCTGCCCATTTTGTGCCGTCGATTTTGTGTTAATGCCTAGTATTTATACAAAATCATAATTTAAAGGACTTCATTCCTTCATTCACTTTGGAAATTTGGAATTGCAGCACATCAAATTTTGCCTGGGAAGAAAAGTAGATTAAATAAATTTAATAAGTCTTACTACTTCCCATTAAATAAATTAAATACGTCTTACTTGTTCCCACTCCTTTACAAAAAAGTAGTTTAAAACGAGGTCCCTTCACTCAACCTTTAACCCTATTTATTCACCTTCTAGGCTAAGTGTTAAAGGCTAAGTGTTAAAGGCTAAGTGTTAAAGGCTAAGTGTTAGAGGCTAAGTGCCAGAGGCTAGGCGCCAGAGGCGAGTTTTTGTGGGCTGAAGTTTTAGTGGGGTTAGTGTGAATACAATCCAAAAGAATACAACAGAATACAATACAATAGAATATAATACATAGATTAAATTCAATAGCTCTTACTACTTCCCATTAAATAAATTAAATACGTCTTACTTGTTCCCAATCCTTTTCAAAAAAGTAGTTTAAAACGAGGGCCCTTCACTCAACCTTTAACCTCAACCCCGCACGTCACATTGTGTTGTATCTCTGAATGTTGGTTGTGGCCAAATGATAGTTTTCTTTCATTCGTTTAGGTTCCACGGTGTTTGTTGGCTATGTTTTCCACTGTCAGAAGGATGAAAATACAAAGTACAACGCTTGGACGTGGGCGAAGACGTCACCGGTGAGTCCTTCCTTCCTATTTATTTACCTTCTAGATGCTAGAGGCTAAGTGTTAGAGGCTAAGTGTTAGAGGCTAAGTGTTAAACACAATACGAACAACACAACGATACTGCACTGAACAACACTATACCGCACTGAGAAACACGATACCGCACTGAACAACACGATACCGCACTGAACAACACCATGCCGCACTGAACACCATGCCACACTGAACAACACCATCCCGCACTGAACAACACCATGCCGCACTAAACAACACCATGCCGCACTGAACAACACCATGCCTCACTGAACGACACCATGCCGCACTGAAAGACACCATGCCGCACTGAACGACACCATGCCGCACTGAAAGACACCATCCCGCACTGAACACCATGCCGCACTGAACAACACCATCCTGCACTGAACAACACCATCCCGCACTGAACAACACCATGCCGCACTGAACAACATTATGCCGCACTGAACATTATGCCGCACTGAACAACACCATGCCGCACTGAACAACACCATGCCGCACTGAACAACATTATGCCGCACTGAACAACACCATGCCGCACTGAACAACACCATGCCGCACTGAACAACATTATGCCGCACTGAACAACACCATGCCGCACTGAACAACACCATCCTGCACTGAACAACACCATTCCGCATTGAACACCAAGCCGCACTGAACAACACCATCCCGCACTGAACAACACCATCCCGCACTGAACAACACCATGCCGCACTGAACAACATTATGCCGCACTGAACAACATTATGCCGCACTGAACAACACCATGCCGCACTGAACAACACCATGCCGCACTGAACAACACCATGCCGCACTGAACAACATTATAACGCACTGAACAACACCATCCCGCGCTGAACAACACCATGCCGCACTAAACAACATTATGCCGCACTGAACAACATTATGCCGAAATGAACAACACCATGCCGCACTGAACAACACCATGCCGCACTGAACAACACCATCCTGCACTGAACAACACCATCCCGCACTGAACAACACCATGCCGCACTGAACAACACCATGCCGCACTGAACAACACCATGCCGCAATGAACAACACCATCCCGCACTGAACAACATTATGCCGCACTGAACAACATTATGCCGCACTGAACAACATTATGCCGCACTGAACAACACCATGCCGCACTGAACAACACCATCCTGCACTGAACAACACCATCCCGCACTGAACAACACCATGCCGCACTGAACAACATTATGGCGCACTGAACAACATTATGCCGCACTGAACAACACCATGCCGCACTGAACAACACCATGCCGCACTGAACAACACCATGCCGCAATGAACAACACCATCCCGCACTGAACAACACCATGCCGCACTGAGCAACACCATGCCGCACTGAACAACACCATCCTACACTGAACAACACCATGCCGCACTGAACAACACCATTCCGCACTGAACAACACCATGCCGCACTGAACAACATTACGCCGCACTG
>NC_142417.1:13350000-13450000 GCF_059516105.1 Syngnathus floridae | reverse complement strand
ACACACACACTTATTATAATAATTATTTGGGGTCAAAATAATTACCATTGGATAATTCTACACGGCACACCTGATCTCTCACTGGTTGAAAAATCACTGTGTTGCAGAAAACATGGTGAGAAAGTGGTCGAGGCACGAATCAGTAACACCACGCCAACATCATTTGCACTGAAATTTCAGCTTCTGCAGTGAAAGTGCATAAATATGGGTAACTTGTTGTATTGTATACCAGTATATACATGCTGGCGACAAAAAACAAATGTAACTTTCAAAGCAAAGCACAATAAACTGAATAGTGGAGGGAGTTAAATAAATATTGGGAAAAAAAACAGTACACCAAGACAGAAGCAGCCAAGCTTTCATGGAAACAAATAAGCTATGCATTCAGTAATTGCATTATAAATTGTAGGGATCATTTAAAAATTTCAAGTCTATTTTCATCTATAATTAACAGCACCTCAGCCATGCCATCAGTAGAACTTAGTATACAGAAATCATAGATCAACTTGGTCAGAAAAAATACTTCGGTTTTTCCACTGGATTCAAGTGTTTGATGACTGTAGGTAATTTGTTGCTGCAATGAGCGCTTTATATTTGTGGAGTTAAAGCCTGTAATGTACCGTACGTAAACGTGCACCCAACAAATCACAACACATCACATCCCAAGGAGGTTTGGTCCATTTTGAGCATAATCGAGGTTTTCATGTCCGGACCTGGAACTTGCCAGCCTTGGTCATGTACTTGATGCCTTTGAAAGGTTTATACTTCTCTCCGTACATGTCTAGGCGGTTCACCTTCAGCCCTGTTCAAAAGATAGCATACACTTTACTTCATTAATTAACACTACAAGTCTAAATATACTCATCTTGGCAATATCATTTCCTTGAAAAAATAATTGCCCTCTTCTCAAATACTTCTGCACAGTTTCCGCACTTTACGATTCTAACATTTTAATATTTTAACATTGTCAAACAAATCTATCCATCCAACAATTTTCTTCCATTTCCAATAAGCGGAAATATCAGACAAAAATAACCTCAGTAAACCCAAAATGCAGTTTTTAAATTTTTTGTGAGCAAAGAGATAAACCCTCACTGAATAACTGGTTGGATCAAACTTCACAGCAATGACTGAAATCCATCCATTCATCCCGCTTGTCCCCATAGGGGTCACGGGCGTGCTGGAGCCTATCCCAGCAGTCATCGGGCAGTAGGCGAGGGACACCCTGAACCGTTTGCCAGCCAATCACAGGGCACACAGAAACGAACAACCATCCACACTCGCATGCACACCTCGGGACAATTTGGAGTGCTCAATCGGCCTACCAAGCATGTTTTTGGGATGTGCCCGGAGAAAACCCACGCGGGCCCGGCGAGGACATGCAAACTCCACACAGGGAGGGCCGGAGGTGGAATCGAATCCACACCCTCCTAACTGTGAGGCGGTCGTGCTCACCAGTGCCCCACCGAGCCACCGAATTTATATGATAAAATTTCAATTTTTATTTATTTTAATTAAGTCATATTTACAATATTTTCATAATTTAATAGAGTTCACACAGCTCACCAATTGTTATCCTACAACCTGCGTCTCAAAATAATTTCAAACGAATAAATACTTTGGCGCCATCTAGCGAATGGTGTGCAGCAGTGTGAACACTGATAGGATCAGGAGGGTGTCAGCTGAGGTGGCCTTGTGTTAAATGTTGCGTGTTTAAGTGGGGGGCTTAAGCTAAAATGGTGGTCATTGCAAAGGAATGGCATATATCCACCTGAGATGGCCATCTGTTGGATTTTCAACTGGATGTTGATGGTAGGGTTCTCATCAGGTTTGGAGGCCCCCGCCTGCAGACTCATGGTGCCTTTCAAGCTGGGAAGCTTCTGGGGATTAATCTTGCCTACATCCCAAGTCAGCAACTGACCAAAACATATTGCCAATTGTTAGTGTAGCAACACAAACATTCGGAATCATGAGCATGCGGCATATCTCATGTATTACTTTCCATACGCGGGTAACATACTGTAAGTGTTGTCACTTATAGTTACTGTTAGTACCTTTGTGACTGGGTCAAAGGTGTATGTTCCCTGGGAGGGGTTAAGATTGGCGTTGAGAACACCACGAGGAAGCTGACTGCTGACTAACACCGACTCCACAGCCTTTCCCATGGTCTGCTTGGGGCCTAGCGTCAAGTCGAATCGCCCCTGGGAGCTTCCTTCACGGAAAGTAATGTTGTGCTTGACGTACACTGGAATCGCCACCAGGCTAAAGAAGCAAGAATATAAAGCCACTAATGTGATGTGTTCCAACATATATTTTACGCCCCTGGCATATTAGTTCCCTGCATCCCATTCGAAAGAGTGAAACTTTATATGATGGGAACATCATCAACTAAGGAACCCTGTACTTGAGGTTTGGCGCGTTATTTGTGACATGTACAGTTTCAAAACACCAACTTCTGTGAGCTGACGTGATAGGACAGTAGTCTGAAGTTTCCATCAGGAGGAATGAAGGAGAGGATCCGCTCAGCCTCCCACCGCTTGAATCGAACACACGGATGAAAACTGACATCATCCAGCAGCCGAGGATTCTTAGACAAGAAAAAGGGAAGTTTATGAGAAACATGTAATGATCCATCCATCTAATTCCATGTACATTTCAAGTGACCCGTGAGGCTGTGTTTACGTAGCTTCAAAGAACTTATGAAACAACCTGCAGATACCCAAATTGCATGCAAACAACCCCAGAAGGTAGTAAAGAAGTAAATAAAACTATAAAAAGAATACTAATATTAAATGTTTTATAACTTTAGTTGGCCTGATTACATTTTCGATTCACCACTCAAATCCATCGTGATGTCACATTTCTCCGTTTTCTGGTTGATTGATCAGAGCTTTTCAGGTGGCATTTAACATTACTGTATATGTACGTAGATGACTGAGAAGAAGAGGACAAATGTTGGACACGATTAAAAAACGCTATTTGCTGCTAGTAAAGGTTTCTATCAACAATGTCTCAAGCCACGTTACAAATGAAATGTATTTGAAACCAGTTACCATAAATGACAGTGTGAGGTCAGGCATGCCAGTCAGTTTGACGCAGGCATCAATGACTCCCTGGATTTCTGCCGTTATTGTGGAACCTGAATGGGGGGGTGAGAGTCAATGACATTTCATAACAAATAGGTTGCTAATAAGAGCTGTGAGTAACCTCAGAGCATTACCTGACTTATCAATGATGGCATCTATCTCCTCCACCACGTCAAAATAGGCTTCGTTGTTGGTGTATTTGACACCAGTGCGTCGCCATGGTACCACTGACAGCTGACCTGTGGGGAGCTGCTCACCCACATTGGTGCTGCCTGGGAATTGGTCGAATGTCCAACAGGATTAGAACATGAGGTAACTTAGACAAATCTATACAGACTACCCCTAAATGGTGGCATTTTGCTCCCCAAATTTGAGACAGTGCAAGTACATTTTTCATATTCTTGCACCTGTGTGACCTGTAAATTTGCAGATCGCATGTTTTAATTTCATTACTATTTTTTAATAGATTTTGTTGCAGGCAAATGTCTACTCCACACTCCAGTCAATTTAATAGTAATGTGGAGTGTAGAGAATATTTACTGCAAATCAACATACAGTGTGCACCTCTTGATTTTCTACTTGCCAAGGTTATATTGACAGTGGGCAGGAGGCAGACTAGCATGCCGCTCGCTGCAGTTTATAGCACGATTCCTTACAGAGGGGCCTCTGTCTCCCCGACCGCAAGAAAATATTGCACTTTTTCAAGGGGTGAAGAAAACATTGAAAATAATTGTACACATTGTACCTGTGATAGTGTTGACCATTGTGCGGAGAATGGTGGGAGGCTTGATA
Source organism: Syngnathus floridae (assembly GCF_059516105.1). Taxonomy (NCBI): domain Eukaryota; kingdom Metazoa; phylum Chordata; class Actinopteri; order Syngnathiformes; family Syngnathidae; genus Syngnathus; species Syngnathus floridae. The sequence goes on along the minus strand of NC_142417.1, from coordinate 13,446,122 downwards.
AGCTCTTTGAGGATGTTGGACTCTGTGGCTAGAGGAAAGCCGTTGTCCAACATCTCCTCCAGTAGTTCATAGACCACCACCACATTGTCCTTGATGGCAGCTTCCGTGCACACACCGAAATAGTCCTGTTAAAAAAGGACACGTGAATGGTTACAACTTTCGCAGAGTCGAATAAAATGATAGAATTCCAATGCGATAAATTAATCAAAGGCAAAGAGAAGACACGACGAGAACCTGGAATGTGTCGACGACTCTGTGCAGGAACTCAATGACAAAGAGTGGTGGCACTTCACTCTGTATGACTGCCACAAAATATATGCGATGTCTGAGAACATTGATAAGGTAGTGGTGCGGGGTAGGGATCACAGGCGGGACGTTCTCCGGCTCACTGGCACGCTCCTGGGCCTCAAAGAAGTAGTCACACACAGAGCGGCTCACCACACTCTTCCAGTGCTTTTCCAGGAAAATGTCACCCGAGGAGTTGACCAGGAAGAGACTGTGGATCATCTTGACTGAAGGCTGCAAAATGTGAGATAAAAATGAAACATTAAAGTTAAACTGGCGAGTGTTGTTAAGTTTGTTTGAAAGCTTACGTCTATAAAATTAAAATTGTTATCATGCTATCAAGATGATGACTGATATAGACCTCTCAATACAGTGAAGTAAGATATAGGTCAATGCCATTTTTTTTCTTATAGATCCCAACTTTTGAGTAGTCACAGATACTGATTCCAATTACCGATACCACTAGTACCTTTGACACATCAAATTTTCATTAAACCAATAACCAACAATTTTAAAGAATACAAAGAATCTATCCCAATATTGCATTTTCCCCTGTTAACTGAATGACATTTATGGCAATTTTCTATTATTTAATTTCCATTTGTTTGTAAAAATACAAACTTTGTATCAAAAACACAAGTAAATGAATTTAAATACATAAATAAATGCAAAAACAGCCAAATAAATAAATAAATGCAAAATCAGCCCTAATCAAAATATGTGGTTGGACAACAATTTTGGTTGGAATATAGTGAAGTGCAAATTATTGAATTGAAAATGTTACAAGTTACATTAAGAGATACGTTTAACAACTACAGTTTAACCAGTAAAACAAGTTTGTCAAGTTGTTCTGAGGCACTGTTCAATTCAACTGAGGCGTCTCAACACAAACGCTCCACACGGCTCACACGGGGATTGGTTGTTACCTGAGCCATTTCAGTCGAACGCACCGGAAAAAATATATTGTTAAAGGTAATATTTATACATCTAAAAATAATGACGTTATCAAATGAATTACAGTCAAAATATTGACAACTTAGGGCTGGTTTCCTCCCACACCCGAAAAACAGGCCGATTGAGCACTCCAAATTGCCTATAGGTGTGAGTGCAAGTGCAGATGGTTGTTCGTCTCTGTGTGCCCTGCGATTGGCTGGCAACCAGTTCAGGGTGTCCTCCGCCGACTGCCCAATGACAGCTGGGATAGGCTCGCACGCCCACGACCACAGTGGGGACAAGCGGCACAGATAATGGATGGATATTAACAACTTAAAATGGTTAAAAAAGTCATGCTAATTTTGGATTTTTTTCAAACATGTTACAAAGAGCGGATTCAGGTTTTGTACCTTCTGCAATCCAGTTCAAGAACATTTACAGTATTTGTTCTGCCAGTCAAAACATTTCTGGCATAGATAGCTGCACAGATATTACTTGCAGCAAATAAAGAATTTTTTTGAACAAAAATAGGTCAATTGGTTAATTTATTCACTCATGGTACACGGATGTCCCAAAATACACTGGCTAGGATAAAAAACAAAACATTTTACAAATAAAGTAATATCATTAAATAAATAAAGATATTTACTTTAAAACATGCAGGGAAAAAGTCAAGGAACATAAGAATCATCAAAGCTGTCTTACATTCCTCCTTCATTCAACTCTCCTTGTTTCAGCCAAAATCATGACCCTAGAGAAAAGAAAAAGTAATTTCCCTAACGGACTGATCAGTCCAGTTTCTACAAATAACGCGTCTCCACCCGCCAATTCACGTGACATTCTTTGCGGATAATGGTAGCGCTCTTGTGGATCTTTACCGAACACGGGACACATGTTTTAGTATACAATATACCCCTTTAGAGGGTATCACTATTCTCCATTAAGTAACATTGGCAAAAAGTACAAAGCATCAATTGACAATGGAAGAAAACCCGAATCAGGCTTTCTATTTCTGATCGGAGAAACGAAAATTGCCCCTCAGATGATGATTGATTGTGTGCTGTTTATGAACGCAAAAAGTCTGGGAACATTTTCCGATTCATGGTCACCACCGGAGGGGTCACATTTGCATTGCATTTGGAGATTAGATATGATGTTTTAAAGTGGCATTAGACCAAGGCGTTTTAGTTTGGCGACAGAAAACATGATCATCATGATTGTAAGAAATAGCGTTGTTTTTTTCTGATAACAATAACACATTCAACAACACAATTAGCTACACAGAAAGCATTATTTTTAAAGTGGAGTGGAAGCAAATGATAGGAAGCTACAATAAATAAACTAGTACTATTGTTACAGCACGATGTGACAGCACATGAGCATAACGATGACGGACTAGAGTGACATCTCGCGAAAGAAACGATCTGCTCGAAAACACAATTAAACGGGTTTCGTTGAACGAAATGACGAAAATGACTAAATATAAAAATGATAGGACAGTTATTACGCCTGCAGCTCCATCGGTAACAAGAGTCCATCCGTGCCCCTCCTCCTTGTGTCTTATGACAAGAGAAAAAAAACGTCTCCCAAACCGCGAACAAAAAAAATACAATAAAACAATTATCACTCAACAATTGGGATATTGCTAAAACAACGTAGATCATAAAACACTTACCAGAGACTAATTTTACGTCTTGGTATCGAATTTCACTATTTTCTCATTGAAATATGAAGCTGGTGTCGCTTCCGTTATAAGGCTCAGCCTCTGGTGACAGGAAGCGCAGAAAAAGAAACCAACCACAACCTGCGAAAATATTCAAAATCCCGCCTTTTCAACACCGTTATTGGCTAAAAGTGCGGAAGTTGTGTTCCTGACGCTTTGTGATGATTGGGTTTCAGGCAAGCAAGCCGCAATATTAATGCTCTATGATTGGTTCAAACGAAAGCAGGGCTGACATTTTGTTTTTGATGTCTTCATTTTGTGGCGTTCATTCAACAACCAACAAAAATGTCCCGCATTCCTAAGAACGTTGTAAAATAACAAGACTTATTTAAAAAGTGATTACGTTTGGTCAGTAATATCCCTCACAAGTTTCTATCCGTACGCATTTCATTCATACAACTGTCTATTTTTGTATGGATGGAAATTTATTGAGCCGATTTTTATCATTTCGGTCACAAAGCATAATAACCAGTCATTTTTAATATTTTTTAAAAAATTTTTTTTTAAAAACACCTTTTTAAGAACACATGTTTATTGGGTCATTTTCCTTCCGCTTACCTGTTCACCCATTTGGTTGAGGTTTCTGTCCAAGTAACTATTGAGGAAAATATACCAATGTGTTTTTTAAAAATTGTCCAAACTTTTGTCCAATCCAAAAATGTTTTAAAAAAATACTTGCAATTATGCTACGTGGCCAGCAATATTTATAAACATGACACTGCGTTTGAAAAGTACCAGAGTATAAATGTAAAAGTATATGGGAGACAACTTTTTTTTTTTTTTTGATTGCAAATTATGGAAGACAATTTATGACTTTGTAGGCATCTGAAAGGAGTTGCTGGGGCTTCAAATTATAAATGTGCCGTATACTGTAAATTTGTACTTTTTGTAATTACCTAAAAAATGTCAAGAGAAACATGAATGGCTCAACATAATTTATTTTCATTTTATGTTAAAATGTACAGAGTTCTTTGAAAGTACTTGCTAAGAAAGGGGTGGGACCGGATAAATGGAAATACATACAGGGACAGAGAAGAGAGTTGAGGCCGCTGAGCACAGCACAGCACTCTGCACTCAGCCAAACACTCCTCTATTTATTTTGCACTCTCTTAGCATACAACGAAACATGTACAATTCCAAAGGATACAAAAAGGGAAGCGATATAAACAGACAGAAATATACGGAGCTTATTTTTACATGCCTCTTTAATGTAAGGAAGTCATCCTATACACACAAAAGTAAAAAAAAATGCCAAGTGACCTTTAGATATTTGTAGTCCTTTTGTTTAAAATAGCATTAATATACTACACAAAGATAGAAAAACTCTAGAGATGAGATGGAATGGAAAGGTTAAAGGCATCTTAGTCACTAAAAGTGAGAACTTTTTTTTTTATTATTTTGAATTTCTTAGTAATTATTACCCAAGAGGTGAGCTAAAAATATGTTGTGTTTTTGTCCTGAAACAGAAGTGAGGAAAAAAATGACAGTACCAATATTAATGTCAGAATTTCTTTTTATATTATAGAAAAAAATGTGTTCTCTACACAGTTTCTTTTTAGTCAAAAAGAGTCAGCTTAGGTCATAATAGAAAGCTGCCCAGTCTGATAAAATTCAGAAAGAAAACAAAGTTCAGAACAGAACAATAGACACAAAAAGTATGCAATGTCAGGTCTGTAGAAAACGAAAACGCCTCTTTTGACTTTGAATACTGGTACATGGAGCAACAAGGTGAACCGTTCGTCTCACCCGCGCCATTTAAACGCCATAACCAACAAAGCTCTGACCCTGCTTTCATACGAGTGTGCCTCTATGCGTGGGCCAAGCCATGCACTACACCAGGCCTTTAGGTACACCCTTTATAAGGGCTAACTGTCTAGCGCAGTATCTCTAGAAAACAGAAGTGGAGAGAAAATTAAAAAAAATAAAAATAATAATAATTTTATATGAAAAAAAATTACAAGTTTAACTGAATACGCAGTTCTTAAGCAGACACCTCGACCTCCTTGGGTCTTTAACACTTGAGGGGAAGTCAGCGAATTGTTAACCAAATTTCCTTAAAGCAGCTCAATGGAAATCTCGCTGTAAGTTCTTAATTCTTTAAATGCTAAAATAAAAAGTTGACATTGCACACAGACTGTCAGTGGAGTGTGGACAAGAATAGCTGAAGGTGGTACATTCCTGTGCTAGCCATCTTAAGCGAGAGCTAGCCAGTATGCGTCTATGCATGTGTTGCTTGACAATGGGAGGTACCACAATATTTACATCTTAACTTGTCAAAGTGGTTGAAACTGGAACATAATGCTACTATTGATGGGGAAAAAACAATGTTGTCTCCTCTGTGTCTGCAGTGTTTTTGGTATGACATCGTCCATCCAGGAAGACAGAAAAATGAATAAACACCTTGAACACTGGAGGCCCCCGCTGACCAGGGAGATGTTGGGGTCTTTCTAAGGACCCAAGAGGGTGTGCCACCGATTCAGAATGCCACAAATATAAAGACTGAAGCATATTAAGAGGCCAGACTGAACACAGACACTCCAAAACAAAACAACAAAAATAAAGTTCAACATTATGTTTAAAAAAACAAGAATCCACCAACTATGTCTCTTTTTTAAGGTAAGGCTTCCTATGTCAAAAGATTGTGTGCATGGTTGAATATAATCAGATAACTGTCTTTTGCATTCGCAATCCAACAAAGTAAGATCAGAATGAATCCTGTAATGTCCTTTGCTGTGTATCTTCCTCGCCATCCTCTTTTACCCCCCTCTTGCTCATCAAGAGGGGGAGTAGACATTTGGGCCAGTTTGCAGGGTCTGCATAGGCCTGGCCTGGTCCACGTACACACCCTGTCTATCTTATGAGAAATGGACAAAATGATTACACAGAAAAGCAGGAGACCCCCGTTTTTCATTCACCAGCACTCTCGGTGCCTTCCGCGGCACTGTAGAGTGTGAACATGATGCACATTTAAAGTCCAGCAAGAATCAGCCACGGACCCATGTCTTCATCTGCTCATGTAGGGCGACTGTTTTGGGACACCAGCATAGCTATGATGGGAGGGGCCTGTGTACATCATGTTGCCATGGTGATTTGGCTGCATAGGCTGCTGGGGGTAACCCTGCCCTCCCATCATTCCCATCTGCATTTGCATGGGATACTGAGCCGGCTGATTCATGTAAGGAGGATTACCATGGTAACCACTGTTCATCATTGGTTGGGCCATTCGGTAGCCGGCCGACATGGGATTGAGCGGTGTCATGTTCATGGAATTGTACGGTGCCGGCGTTGGCATGAGGTTTGGCATCATGCCGCGTTGAACAGCCAAGGTGCGAGGTGTGCCTTGCATGGCCACGGCCCCAGAGCTGCGTCCATAGAGCTGCTGCTGGTGCGGGGCCGGGGCTAGTTGCTGAGTGGCTTTGGACCGAATGGAAATATGGCCTTTGACAGTGGGCATTTGGCCCTGCAGTCGCTGTGTGTGGGGTGGGGGACCCAGACTGATGTTGGTGGTGGGCATGTTGCATTGCAGCTGCAGGGAGCCCAAGTTCATGGAGCCGGAGCTGAGGTTAGGGGGTGGAGTCATTGTGGGCTGGCCCTGGGAGAGGGGCACATGGGCAGAGGGTGCCAGCCCTGGGTTAGAGAGTGACACACTGGTGGCATAAGAGGTGACGGAAGGTGAGTGAGAGTAGGGCATGCCGTGTGGGTCCATAATGGTGTTTGTAAGCTGCTGGAGTTTGGCCAGGCTGAAAGTTGCAGAGGGTTGCGGGTACCCCCCTGTGCCAAAGTCCTGACCCATACGCTCATACAGGGTACGACCACCTCCACCGCCCCCGCTCTCAGGAATCTCCATAATCATGGGAGTGGAGCCAAAGCCATTTCCCATGCTACATTGGGACAGGGGCTGCTGCTGTTGAGGAGTGGGGGCTGAGGGTGGAGGCTGAGAGTTGGGCGCTTGCTGCTGCTGCTGCTGAGGAGGAGGCTGCTGCGGAACCTTCTTTTGGGATGACTGCGGCTGTTGCTGATTGGTGCTGGGAGGCCTTTCAATCACACCGCAGCTCTGAGGAGACTTAATGCCACAGACAGGGGTGTTAGATGGATGAGGAGGAGGTGGGGGTTGGGGGACAGAATTGCCAACATTACTGGCTCCGGAACCACTGTTGGGACCGGGTCCAGTTTGCTGGATGAGGCTACAGCTTCCTAATCCGTGCTGAGCTCCTCCATTCCCCGTGGAAGATGTTAGAGTGGGCGTTGGCCCAAATGAGCAGCTGTTGGACTGTGAGGAGGACGGAGTGGCCGAGCTGGAAGAAGAGGCGGCAGACGAGGCCGAAGAAGCACCTGCCACAGACATTCCACCGCCATTACCCCCATTTCCCGTTGCGTTGCTTCCCATAGTCGAGTCATAGCTGCTGGGGTTGTCATAATTCTCTGTAGTGCTCTCGATACTACCCAGGTCACTGAAGCCACTGTCGACCACCTGCTGCGAGTGGTCCGACACAGATGGGACATCCATCATAGGTGACGTCTCAATGTTCTGCTGGGATGGTGCAGACAGAGAGCTGGGATGTTCTGGGGTGATCTGTGTGTACCCACCACCAGTTCCACCTCCTGCTCCAGTGGGGCCAGGAGTCCCACCCCTTTGCCCTCCCGTTGCTGTGTCCATGATAGTCGAGGACAAGCCCGGACTGTTCACTGAACGCACAGATTGACCAGGCAATGGCGGCATTGGTGGATTATGCAAGGGGCTGCTATGTTGGGAGGCCCCACAGTCCTCTACTAATGCCAGGGCCTCCTCTTCAGCATCCCCCGTGTTGCTGTAACTCTGTAGTGTCCGACAGGCAGCGAGTGTCTCTTCACAGTCCTGGTAAGCCCCGTGGTGTGGCTCAGTCTCTTCATCCTGGGCTTCCCCTTGTGTCAGAGACTGCACTGCCTGGACCGTCTCCAAGTCGAGTTCATTGGAGTGGTGATGTGGATGATGTGAGTGATGGTGACCCAGCTCCTCTTTGAAGTCAGAGTGCTGATGAGGATGGGAGTGGCTGTGTTGGGGTTCTATCAACAGTGCTACATCTTTGTCTTCTGTCTGCAAAGGCTGCAGCTCTATGGGCTCAGAAGGAACAGACATGGCCGTAACAGTTTCCACAGCTGCGGCGGCTGCAGCAGATTCCTCCTGCTCTCTACGTCGCCTGTCCTCCTGCTGTGGATCAGCGGAGGAGGGTTGACACTTTGACTCCTGCACCTGCTCTTCAGGCTCTTCCTCCTCCTCCTCTTCATCCTCCTGCTTGCTGACATAATCCCGGGCCATGCTGTTCTCCATGTCTAAAAAAGCCTCTCCGCCTTGTGGTTCTTCTTTGACTGGAGGGGAGCTTGCATGGGAAGCAGGCTCTTCCTCCTCATCGTCGTCGTCCTCGTCGTCAGACTCCTGACTTTTTCGTTTCTTACTAATGTTGCTACTACTGTTGCTTTTGTCCTCCAAATGTCCATCACCTTCATCATCCGCATCATGCTCCTCACTACGCCGACTTCCTAAAGCTGGTGCGGCTGCTGCTCGCCTTGACAAATTAAGATTACCATGGCCCTGGCTCTCAAATTCCTCATCTTCCCTTTCATCTTCCTCATCATTTTCTCCTCTTTCGCCATGATCAACATCCTGAGGACAGAAATGTGAGGCCCTATGCCCTAAGTTGGACGAGGCAGAGGAAGTAGACAAAATGGGGCGGGGCCGTGGACGGCTAGATTTGTTTTCCTCCCAAGTTCTATCTGCATCCTCCTCTTCCTCCTCCTCCTCCTCTTCGTCATCTTCCTCTTCTGCATCCTCTGGTTCAGAGTTGAGAGGTGGCCTTGGGGCAGGTGGGGGCGGTTGACGGAGGGCAGGGTTCCTGGGTGGTCTTCCTCTCCTTTTTGGTACCTTCTGTTCCACAGGAATAGGGAGATATTCATCTTCATCTGAGTATTTTTCTTTATTCAAGATGGCTCTTGAAACACGCTTGCTGGTTCGATCCGTTGACAGTGGATGAGAATCTTTGTCCAAGTGTTGCTCCAGCAGTCTTTGCCTCTCCTGCTCTTGCCTCTCTGCTTCTTCTTGGGCACGCTGGAGATACCAGCTCCGAGGCTTCCGTCCAGGTTTCATCTTGATTTTGGGAGGTGCGGGAGCGCCACTTGCTTGGCTTTCTGCAGCAGCTCGCTGGTGGGCTCCACTTCCAGGTGGTCTTCCAGGTCCTCGTTTCTTCCAGTGCAGTGGTTTACGGCTCTTTCCCTTCGGCCAGCCTTTCTTCTTCTTGACTGGCACCTCAGGATTGGCAGGTTGATTTGCCAAAGGACGTGATGGCAATGCAGCCATAGGATTCAGCATAGCAGTTAGCTCTAAAATGAGAAAAAAGGAACAGGTGTAAAACAAAGACACCCACGTACAAACGGAAAATTGTCAATGAGTCTACAAGGTCGCCTCTACTCACCATCTTCCTCTGAATCAGAGAGGTTGCAATGTCGACCCCTTTTGGGAGCAGGGTCTGACAACCTAAGTGCAGAGCGAGCGGGAGGGTAGCGGCGCAAGGGGTGGCCCAAGGTTGTCTCCTCCTCCAGCCTAGGCATGGGCCTCTCGGAGTCAGAGTCGACAAATGGTTCGTCCAAAACCTCTGTGGTCTCAGAAATGGTCTCTGTCACCACGCTGCTGTGTGGGTGGCTGCGCTGGCGAAAACGTCGCTTTCTCAATGGCTTCTGGACAAAGCAGAACGGAAATTGAGCTTAAATTCTTCTAAATTTATAGTTTCAAATTTCTTGTCTCACACTCTGCTTTTGCAGCTTTTATGCCTTTATTTGTTGCTGTTCTCTTGTGCTTTTTTATCCTGAGCGAATTGTTGTTTTGTTACTTCCGTTTTTGTAGCATTTTGAGATTATTTTTATAAAAAGTGCAATACAAATAAATTGTATTATTATTGCTTCGAACTAAATTGTTATTACTCAGAAATGAGTGTTTTCTTTGTACCTTGCATTTGAGCCCCATCGCTGGCTTTGTGAGTATGGGAGGAGAGCATGTCCGGCTTTCCTCATCATCGTCGTCCTCTTCTTCTTCGCTACTATCACTGAAGCCACTCTTCCTGATGGGAGGAGACTCACACGGCCTGGAAACCCCAGGAAGCTGTGCCAGCCCCTCACTCGGCTCCTCCATTTGTCTCGGTTTGGGGCCTCTCTTTTTCCTCGGAGGGCGTCCTCTTCGGATCGGCGTTATGGTGGGGTGCCGGGCCATGTCTATTGTGCGAAAGCTTGCTGACTCGATTTTTCTCTCTAGTGAGAATAGGGAGACAGGGATGGCTGTCGAGCCAATTTTTCCATCATCTGTCCTTTCATCCTCCTCGCCCTCTTCCTCCATTGCGTGCACTTTAGGTGGCCGGCCAACTCGCTGGCGATCCTTAACTGCTTTACCCCAAGGCCAGTTTTTGGGTGGGCGACCACGGGGTCTACGTTCGCCGTTTGCTGGCAGTGGTGGACGTGGTGGCAGTGGGGCAGGTGGACAACGAATTGGAGGTGATGTCGGAGAACTTTGGCTGACAGGAAACCCGAGGAAGCCCTTTCTCTCTTCTTCCTCCTCTTCGTCTTCCCTCTTTTTTGCTTGACGCATGTGCCAAGACATTGATGGTAGCTTGTGACTTGATTTGATCTATTTAAAAACAAGAAGCAACACATATCAAGGCTGGTTCTCTAACACCAAATAGCAATTTAATAATAACCATCAAGTGATTACCTCCTTACGGTGATCCACTGTTGGTTCTTGATCGTCCTCTTCATCTTCATCCTCATCAGCATCAGAAACCACGGTATTAGTTACAATGACAGGTGTCCAGCGGAGACACTCTGGGTCAACCTCCAGCTGCCGTGGTCGGGTCTTGAGACGAGCTATATGGTTATTTATGAGCTTCTCCCGTCGCACCAGGACAGTCCTGACAATGCAAACATCATTACAATCCCACATTCAAGTTCATTGTAACATAAATGACAAGTCCAGTAGTACTCATCTACTCCAGAATGTAGCCGATGTAGTAAACCCACAAAACTTTGCTGTTTGATTTTCTGAAAGAGTTGTTATTGTTTTTTCTATGTTTGTGAATTCGAATTCCGAGCAACATAACCATTGGCTAAGTAACAACGGTATTTTTTAGCACATAGGCATAGTCAAAGAGGAATGTTTACTCTAATGATAAGATATAGACGTTTATTAAATGTAACTTATGTTTGCGTGAAAGGTAAGTAATTGATACTGCCTCAAAATTTAAAGGACAATATAATTGACAACGTCTGATACACTCCCACATGTAGTGTGTCTGCATGTTTGAAGAGTCTGTGCTCTAACCTGTCTCCTCGTTGCTCAAGCATATTGAGGCTATGCAGGGTTGTTGTGATATCCTGCGGGCAAATCCCAGTCAGTTTGCTGAGCTGTCTTATTGTGATCTGCCGGTCACGGACTCTATGGAGGCACTCAAGGACCTCGCTGCGCCAATAGGCCATGTAGGATAGCCGACCGAGGTCTGAGAGAGGCTTCTCTGGTGATCCAGGCTGGCCCTCGCGTTTAGATAGCAAGTAGCCTGCAAAGAGGCAGCACAGACAGAAAAATTCATGGTGAATTACAACAACAATTCAAACACAGCAACTAGTAGTTTATCTGTCACAGGTTTGTGCCAATCATAGTTGCTTTGTGTTTATGTGCAACAAGGAGAGATTATTACTGAAATCAATGAGAAAGCGCCCATAGCCCTTTCGCTGGTACTGTGGAAGAATCATGATGCATGATACGTTGTATTTCTGTTGGCAGTGTTTCTCCTGTAAAGACACAGACATAATCCATCATTAGAAAATAATAATGGTCACTTTGTGGTGCAGGGACAGCTGGGTTTGATGTGGATGTTTAAAATCACTAAATGCTGTTTTGGTAGCGCTACTGACATTTGAATGGATGCACATGCAATGAACGACTCACAGGCAACATGGGAGTTTGGCACGAAATAAGCCATTATGCACGTGTTGTTAATTTTGTGTCCTAACAGTGCTTACATGTATTACTGGTATGCAAGATTTTCCACACAGATAAGGTCGTTTTAAAAAAATACTGATGTTGATTGTATTGTAGTTGTGTGAAATTTACGCCGTATAAAATGTATGACAACAATGCAAAATTGAAGGGATCGTTATACCTTAGAAAAGTAGCCAACAAGGTGGCAACCTTTGTTGTCATTCTGCGTGAGGACATAGAAAAGAAAGGGCTCCACATCGTAATAGAGGGTCTTGTGGTCGAGGAAAAGCTTGGCCAGCAGGCACAGGTTCTGGCAGTAGATTGTGCTCACGTTTCCATCGACCTTTGGAAAGGGTTAATGAGAGAACAGATATGAGTGCGACACTCAATGAACACTATTTGAGGCAAAAGTCACATGCTGTTTTGAGTTGAATCGAACAAGTACAGGGAGGTGTTGGCATCGGGAAATGACCATAACAGTCTCAGAAGACATCGCGCGATACAAAGCGACGGAGGAGTGACAAACAGCGAGAAGTTGTGGTGGATGTGGTCAGGAAGCAGCGTGATTGTGTATGAATGTTTGTTTGTCTATGTGTGCCCTGCAATTGGCTGTGAACCATTTTAGGGTACACCCTGCCTACTGCCTGATATCAGCTGGGATAGGATGACCCTTGTGAGGATAGAGCAGTTTGGATAATGGATGCATGGATAACAATGTGAGAAAATATATTGCTGGTAGGTGCAATCAGTAAATTGTAAATGAGGGACTTCATCAGGGGGAATTAGTGGAGGGTCTTGGACTGGCCCTGTCAATCACTGGACCTAATTCAATAGAGCATGCATTATACCGTCTGGAGAGGAGAGTGAATGAAGACAAGGCAGGCGAGTGTACCCCGACACCATCAGCGACTCAGGAATTCTGAACATTTGTCACATATTCATATTTTGATGCGGAACTCAAATGCCAAAGAAAGGAACTGACCGTTCCAATTTTGCGTGTGTGGAATACTGTGTACGAGTTGAGAACTTACTAAAAAAAACAGAGCTCAAACATAGCATTGGTATTATTTTACTAAACACTAATTAAATGAATTAATTGGAACATGGTGTTAAAACGAATTTTGATTTAGATGCGAAGCCATTAAAGTAGCCATGACAGTCTATGCTGCACGAATGTCTTTATCTTAGTACAAGTGATATATAACTGGGATGTTCTTAAGATTGATTAAAGAGATTGATTCAAGAGTTAATTGCTGGTCATTTGCAATCAACATGGGCAGATAATTATTTAATGTGAAGGCTGAGAAAATTAATAGAGGGATGTAACAGGAATGATAGTGGTGCATCTCACGATCATCTCTCATCCTTCACTATGCTGACTGTCCAGTATTAATGTGTACCTCAAACACAGAGACGTCGTCTTTCCTGTAAATCTCATTAGCTGGAGGATGGAACCAGTTGCATTTCTTCATGTGCTGGTAGAGGATGCTACGGCTCTTCATGTAGCGCAGGCAGAATTCGCACAAGTACAGTTTGGGTAGTCTAAAAAAAAAAAATTCAGATGATAATTTGATCAAAAGGGTCAATATACTTTTTTAATCATTACAATACAAGCATCGGAATAGCTTATTTAAAATCTTCCTGGGAAAGGAAAGAAAGACTACTGCATTAAAAACAATGATTGGCAGAGCTCAGGAAGTAAAAGGATTAATTTTCTTGCAGTCTGCTCAATAAAAAGAAAATTTTGCAAAAGTTTATACCTACCGTATTTTCCGCACCACAAGGCGCACTTAAAGAAGACATAATATCATGGAAAATTCATTTTTTGCTTTTATATTCATTTAATTGTGCACTTGGGAATCGCTAGGATTGTAGAAAAGTGTAATCTATCCCTCCAGGTGTTCCAGAGATACTATTATGATCTGTTTGGGGCTATTTTTTTACTCCGTTCGGTTTCAGTGCACATTTTGTACAATGAATTACCGCCAAGCCCTCGATCCACCGCAAGTTGCAATTAGATTCTGCTTTCATTAGAATTCTTTTAGAAGTCAGTATCGATACAAAACCGAAGAACACAACAGAAAAACGTTGGTTTAAAAAAAAAAAAAAAAATCAGGGAACTGCAAACACATTTAAATATTTTGCACACCTGCTGTACTCTTGCGGGTAGGGAGAAGAATACCATGTTTGGATGTCAAACTTTCCAAATTCAATGACTGATGGACATCGCATCTGAGGATCTGGTGGGCCTGTAACCCCAACTTTCTGTGAGGGGTGACCAAAGTAGAGGAAAGAAGTGAAGAAAAGGGAAAGGTTAAATCCAGCATGAACATGATGCTGTATGTGCACAAAATACACAGATTATACCAGTGCAACATTGAACTTCCGGGCAACTTTGTATTTAAAGCCAATGGGAAGACAAAAGGTATTCCTTTATCGATGCCCAACAGGAGACTCACTGTCATTAAACTACACGACACACTTGATTGGGAATGCCCAAAACCGACAATAAATATTTTATCGGGTCCTGGCTGCTGCTAATCCTATCCTTTTTATCTTTACATCATGAAAAAAAATCAGTGTACACCCAGCTCTAACCCTAATCAAGACTGGGAATTTAATCGATATCTAATTGTGATTTTGGTTTCTCATGATCATAAAATCAGGGGAGAGAAGTGCCAAAAGGTGCGCTGTGTGTTTGCAAGTTCCTATGTCGTGATAGCACCTTAAAGACACCCGGCTGTTCTTTTCATGTTTCAAGGTAGTTGAATAAATAAAAAGCTTAAAATCAATGGATAATCGTGCTTGTGAATGGTGATTTCAATATCAATCAAAATCATTGCGTTTTTCATTTTTCAATAATGGCCCAGCCTTAACTCTTATGTATCTCTTGACAACAGGTGTTACTCCAGAAAGAACATGCTACACATGAATGAGTACGTTCCTCAATTGGTCGTCCCATCGTATGCTTCATCTAGTCTTCAGTTATCCTGTCTCTGGTATTCATTCAATATTTCGTATTCTATATTTCTTATTTTGGCTCATCAAGTGGATGGATACCTGTAACGCAAGCTCCTGGATGTGTCTGAAAAGCTCAATGTCTTTTTCTGTTAGATTTTCATGGCCAGGAAATCTGTCGTCTTCATCACGCCAGTCGCTGCCTTCTTGATTGTCTGATGGTGGCAAAAAAAGTATAAATATGAAAAGTTAAAAACTCCACAGGGGAGACACATAAACAAGCCTTTGACTCTTCCTTACAACTCAAGAAAACTCCCCACTGTAACAATAAACTTTGGGTGTTGAAAAAATATTTCATGGCAACTAAATAGTCAACATACCCGCCCTGTCGTCTCCATCTCCCTTGCTGCGATTGGCTTTCTTTCTGATGCGACACTGGTCCGAGTAGTCTACCACTTCCTGGCGTGCCTTGCGACCCTCAGGCGACGGTGTAAAAAATTTCGTGAGTGCATCGATTAATCCCTTGGTCTTGTTGTTGAAGCGAAGGCTGCTTTGTGTCAGGTCGTCACCATCCCGCATCGAGAAAAGTAATCGGTCATCACCAGGGTAACCTTCGCAAGACGAGCTGGAGGAGGAATTGGCCGAGGCCGAGCGCTTCCGCCGAGCGCGACCACCTAGTTTTTTGAAGGGCCGCCCCGGCCTGGGTAGATATGAATGAATGAAGTGTCTAATTAGAATTTTTGTCATTTGATAACAAGCACACAATATATAGTGAATAATAAAGTATTTGACATAAAAATGTTGACATGTGTTCTCTCCAGAATATTTCCATACCTGTTCCTGGGTCGTCCAAGTGGTGCATTATAGCGCCGTTTAATTTGTGCTGCCTTTTCATGTAAAAGATTCTTTCCCTTTTTCCTCGGTTGGCAGATTTGACAAATCCACATGCCTGAGTCAAAAACAAGAAAGCAGATAGAGTATATACAACTTGTTTACACTTAGATTGAGAAACAGAAAGAAACAGCCAAACACATAAAATATTATGACCGTGATCTGGATTGAATGTGCATGTATCTTGAAATGAAACTCTCACCTACTCTTTGAGGCAGATTAGATGAATGATTGACTTTATGGGGGGGCTGTAAAGATGCAATAAAGCCACAGGTACAAAGTTAAAGAGGTAGTTTTGTTTATTTACCTTTTGGCATCCGCGTGAGGGGAGGATCACAACACTCCATGTGGAAGCCCCGGTCACACGAATCACAAAATAACATATTGTCCTGAACACAGAGACACAAACATGCATTGATGATTCAAATTTACTTGTCATTTAGACAGCAGAGCCCGATAAAATTCACAAAATTAATTATTTATTTGTTTTTTCTTGCAAATCGGTATAAACCTAAGCCAGTAATTCCTACACACTGGACGATTACGCTGAAGGAAATTGTCAAATTTGTCTTAGTTGGTCAAACAAAATATTCACAACAGAATCTATCGTTGTCTCTCTATGCCAGCAAAGTAAAATGACAGGCAAAACAATGAAATGGTCTTCCAAGGCACTGTATAACTGTGCATTCACCTGTTGCCATTCATGCGAGAGAATAAAAGCTTCATGTTTAATTAACAGTGATAAAGTAAATTTGTGACTAAACTGATACTAGCAATTTACACATACATAGCTGTTTTATTTATATTAAAGTGGGGTAGTTTTTATTTTACTTTTACACAAATATAGGAAGGACTTAAATAGGCCCACAGATTAAATTTAAATTTATTTCAAAGTAGCCTATACCCACAAATAAATAAATAAAAGATGAACATTTTAGTTTACAAGTTTACAAGCTCTGCTATTCTTTGCGGCGGCTCCCCGTGTTTTTTTTTTTTTATATATATATATATTTTTTAGAAGAGTTGGCAAAATGGCTCTTTTGATAATAAAGGTTGCAGACCCTTGGTCTAGTGTAAGTTGCATGCAAATTGTTTATTCTTAGGTTGTACATGATGATCAGACCATTTTTATGACAAATTATGCAGAAATTGAGGACATTTCAGAGCGTTCACATACTTCCCTGGCCTAAGAAGTTTTTTGTTACTGAATCAACGTGAATGCTAGTTCATTATTCAATTGCATTGGATAGCTAACAAATAACAGTTTAGCTTCACTCATTCATTAAAAAGAAATCTTTTTCTTTTTGATTCACCAACCTAATGCATGATTAATAAAAATGGAAAATAATAAGTGATTCATTTTGTCTTTGATTTACAGTGATCTACTTCATACATCTGAATAACAATGATGGTCAAAAATAGCACAATATCCAAATATGCAGTATGTCTACCGCCATCGTGATCTGGCTCTTAAACAAAGAACAGAACCTTCACTGGCACTGTTCATCTGCCACTTTGCCATATTTGCTCAACCACTCACCGCATTCTTTCCTTGATCCTGACAGCTGCTGCAGGTTTTGCATTCAATGCACTGCCACCACAGTGCCTTAACTCTCACCGTGAGCTCTGGGGAGAACTTGAGACAGGACGGGTGGCCTGCAGACAGGTAAAAGCACATGCACAAAACACGTTTGTCATTGTCTTGACGTGTGGCTGTTGAATGACAGTGGTGACCCATTTAAATCGTTATAGAAGGTGCGAGGGCAAAGTATTTGGAATTGAAACATTCTTCAGTTGCTTAATAAATCCAATGTGCCCGCACAACAGCCAAACAAATGACATTCTGCCGGAGCAGATTAATGGGATGGGGTGTTGTGTTTGTGTGTGTATATGTGTACGGGGGGTAGGGGTGTAACACTATCTCCCTGCATTAACTTGACAGAATATTGTGTACCAGCATTAGTCACGGACAAAATGTACATTTGGTTACACCAATGATCCCCAACCACCAAAAAATATTTTATTTTGAAATGACTGGATTTTAATGTTGCATGAGATACCAGTTACCAGCACCAGTACCATACCTCGCTATTTCAGGATCAAAAAAAGGGGCAGCTTGTTAATTCTGTCTTAAAGACGAGTGTACATGCGCAAAAGCCGACCAGCAGCCAGACTGACAGGTTCTGATGCAATCGTAACCCTACACTCCCCTAAAAAATGAGAATGAATTTACATTGGGTCATCAGCAATTACATTAACATGTTTGCTTGACAGTAATGGTGCAAATGCGTTGTCAACAATCAACAATGGATGACATCAAATGCAGTAATTAATATGGCACACAATGTAAAAGCTTATAGTGAGAAAAAGTTGACCAGACGTTCAATTTTTGATATTCGTTCTTACCGTCTATTTTAGGAAACATCCACAAATTACATGTCCTAGGGTGACCTATGTCAGATGAATCTCCCTCAATCAAATAAGATTTATTGTTTTAATTATCCTTAATGCAGTAGTCGCTGGACATAATGCAGTAGTCGCTGGATATGGTAGACGACTACGTACTACAGCAGAAAATGTGATATGTCTCATTGTGGATAAATAAGGGGCATTTAAGTCACAATAGGAGACATAAATGACAGAAATAATTACCAAAAATAACTTTTTTCCTCATTCATATACAGTGAATGCGGAAATATATACTGTACGTAAACACATTGACATGTGTGTATACTATACTTATATAAATATATATAAATATATGCTTATATAAATTATTAATATAATACGCCCGTCTATGACTGACTCATGTCAACTTGCGCCAGTCATGTAACGCTAATATTAAATCCTCAAGCTAGCAAATTGAGTAAAATAAACAGACAGAAGTTTTTTTTCAGTGGCGGAAACTCATCAACAAATGAAAGTGCCTTGAGAGTGTCATACTCAGTGGCTAACCATACTACAAAGGCTAAAAAGACATTCAATGTTGCTGAAAAGAATTGATTTGCATCTATTGTTGTAATATTTAAGTGCCCCCCCCCCCCCCCCCCCCGCCCCATACACACACACACACACACGCCCACTCACCACTATTGCCACAGTCCGCACAGGAGATGAGCTCCTCAGGTTTCTTATCGCGATTCTGCTCCTTGGTCCCCAAACAGAAGCTGCAGATGGGGATGGGCTCTGCCACCGGCTAGACGGAAAGAAGGGGAAAAAGTAAATACAGTAGGTAAACGTTATGGGTGAAACAAAGGGATCTTGTGAGCCCAACATGATTAAGTGTTGCTCTGAGTTTAAGAACACTGATGATTGCTCTGATACGTGAGCTTATATCTAGAACTTTCACAACAACGACTTTTTGCTCAATAAATAAAATAAACGTGAGCTTTTTCCTTGCTGGATAAATTGTCATTTACATGCCTGTTTGATAATATTTGGAATTTAATAAATTTCTTGAATCAATTTTGTTATAGAAAATTGCTTTTGACCAAAAAAAAAAAAACGATTCAGAATTGACCCCCAAAATCAGAATCCAATCAGCGGGAAATAGAAGACTCACACGCCCCTCTATGTAATGTCAGAAACACTGCAATTGTGGGTCAAGGTCTTTGAGAAACAAAAACTGGCGCTCTGTTGTTGCATAAGCCTTCCATTATTGACTTGTAGTACAATGTGTCCTACACGTGCCATCACTCATACCAGAATTGGTTGAAGTGACCTTATCTATAGTATGTATTATCGACAAACACATGAAAAGCCATAGAGACTTCTACCACCATTACTATGGCGCCTCAGAAAGTACACTCTGTTGCATTACAATGCAGGTTTTGAATTCTCTCTTAACAGACCAAAACTCAGGTATTTATCCTCTTGGAGTGCATGTGTGCCAGTGCTTAGTGGACCTATAAATTTCAAGACGACAGATCACGATTAAGATTAGTGATCATGATAAATTTCAGGTAGAGTACGGTGACCTGCTGTAAGCATATTTAGTCGATCATGTTTTTTCTGCTATTCTGATTGCAAAACAAAGTAGTAAAAAGAAAGTAACAGTAAAACAACGGAAACCCAACTTAACATGTAGGTAAATGGAAAATGCCCATCCGAGGTCTGCAAAACAAATAACTGTGATTTGGCTTCATCCTCCAAAGATGAGACAATTTTGACAAAATAACGTCAATCTTTTTTTCCTCAAAACAGAACTACAATAGATCTCAAATTAAACAAATAATGAAGCTGCAGAGGGTGGCACTGTGGTGCACTGGTTAGCAGCTAACTTCACAATTCAGAGGCGCAGGGTTTGATTCTGGCACCAGCCTACCTGTGTGAAGTTTGCATGTTTCTTCCAAGTGTTACAGTTTCCTCCTCCATTTTATAAAAAAAAAAAAAAACATGTATGATAGACTGATTGGGCACTCAAAAGTAATGATTGCGTGGCACATTGCAAGGAGTACGTGGAAGCATACAATTATTTACGAGCGTGAATTTTTCTGTCTTCTCTGCTGTATTTTTAGCAAGTGTAGAAAATCAGAACAGGTTCCCCCCTCTCCAAGCAAAGTTAAGAGGTCAAGAATAAAGTGACATTACTTTTTTGTTATAAAGGTTTGAAAAAGCAAAAATAAAACCCTTGTTTTGGTTTTCTGTGTTTTACACAGAGTAATAGGGCAAAAAGTGTAACTTTTGGGATAGTCCGGCATGCATTAATTGTTTTTGCATCGATTCCTGGGATGGGAAACGTCGCTTCTACTTACAAACGTTTTTGCTTACAAACCCCATGGTGGAACCAATTAAGTTTCTAAGTAGAGGTACCATTGTACTATACACATTTTTACAAATAAGGCCAATAGAATCAAGTAATGTAG
The DNA here is from genome assembly GCF_059516105.1 of Syngnathus floridae. NCBI lineage: Eukaryota > Metazoa > Chordata > Actinopteri > Syngnathiformes > Syngnathidae > Syngnathus > Syngnathus floridae. The sequence goes on along the minus strand of NC_142417.1, from coordinate 13,425,472 downwards.
CTGGCATTTGACATTATATGTCTATTATAATCTGTCAACTTGTGTTGCACAGGTAGTCCTTTATTCAATTTCGGCAATATCAAGTGAAAAACTGAGCCACATGGATACTTCTCACAACTTTTGCCAGTAAGCTACATTAACTGGTGTACTCGGACTGGAAATCATACCTCAGTGTTGCTGCGAATATCGCACACATGTACAAGCACAAAAAAGCGGTTAGGTCTAACGAGCCATGCATGGAAGCTTTTGGACAGTGCTCGGCCACGGACCATAATTAGCCCACCGCCAATTATATCTAGATGAGATTGGTGAGAAACTGATAATCAGCGATGTCACAATATTCAAAGTGCCTTGGTATTGTGGTCTTGTCTTGGTATAAAATAATGAGCCGTTCTGCGTTCAGTATGTTGCGTCGCAGTGTTGCCACCGCGCACTACTTCCTTATTATTACCTCTATACTGAATACAGCCACCTGATTAGCTGTACAACCAACGTGACTACGCGTCCACATCACAAGAAAAACACTGATAATTGGCTGACTGGCTCATGTGACCAAAAGGCAGTGCTTTGAATGTGGAAGTAATGTAAACAAAACACTGGTAGTGCTGGTAGTATATAAATAACTCAATGATTTAAAACGTGTACATAATTACAGTGTAAAGAATCAACATGATTTGCATGTACATTGATCAACACTTCAAATGCACCACACAATGCCAGGTCCCAGTGTCACGTTACGATCTAACAGGTGAGAGGGGTCTCTCACGCTGGCATATATGGCCCTGATGCACTTGTCTGGCCGGTAAAGGCTACCAATGGACCTCTTCTTATGCAAACTGTGCGCTTTAGCTATAGTTACATCCCCGCTGATACCAATAAGACATTTTTAGTAGAAAAAGCTGGGTCTGCCTGATGAAAACCTAATTGCGTCTTGGAATAGGATTGTTGGGAAAATATTGGCCCAGGGCCAAGTTTACTTGCAGACATCTATTTAAAGATCATCTAAACACTTTCAAGTGCTCAGCAGTAGCTTCTTGAGGCCCACTCTGTCATACTGTCTATGTGCAGCGAATACAAAACAGAGGTGGCCTGGTTTTCTTTGTATGCAACTGGCCGTTGTTATCCAATGAGAGGACAGTATATTGTGAGACCAAAGAGAGGGAACAATGGTGAGAGGAAGAATGGGGAAATAAAAAGCAAAACAAGAACAAGAGGAAAGCAGTGATGTTGTCCTTGTCTTGTATCAAGTCAAGGACCTCATTAAAATGGGGACCCAATTTCAGCAACCCTCCAACACACCTCTCTCATGGCTTTATCCAGAACACAAGCTCGTTGTTACAGCATACGATTTACAAGTGGATACAACAAAACTGTAGAGTATTTGATGGTTTAAGTGAGCTAGATCAAGTGTTGGAATGCCACTGAAGACAAGAACAATTTGAAATTTGCCCAAAATTGTGAGTAAAATCTGTGTTGAGTTTGCACCGCCCTTATGCATAGCATATAGAGGAAGAGTCTTCAGTTTAGTGCTTTGGTACTTCTTTGGCTTTTGTGCCACACTCATTCCAAAAGAAGGTTCGAGACTAACGTTTTTCTCTCCTAAGAACACATGGGCCACTAACATAAACATTTTAATAGCGCAAGTGGTAAACATAAAGGGACGCTGCAAATCGACTTCAAAGTAAATATTCACTTTTTGGTTTATTCCGCGACGACCGAGGAATGTCTGTCGAGCGTGGTCTACATTTTTGTTGCAAGTGACCGTACAATAAGCGATGGATGCATGTTTTCACGCTAGTTGTGCACACAATTTTGTTTTATTCTTGAGCTTCAGTAAGTAGGATTTTTTCAAAGGTGAGCAGTTCAGCTGCAAGCATTATTTTGCTGACCGTCAGCTGATCAACTGTCCACAGTGATCCTCAAATGCAACGTCCAAACATGACAGCCATTGTTTCCTTCTTTTCGCCATTCAGAGGTAATTTTCTAGATGGAAGACAAGCGGTACAGAAAATGGATGGATGGTATTTACAGTATGATCATGGAAATGCACCTTTGAATAAATCACCTACAGTATTTTCAACTGAATTGACATCATGAGACGTTAGAGTTCATGGGGTTCAATCTTGTTGCTACTTTCAACCAGGACTTTAGGGATGTTGTTCATCTATTTTTCTCAGAGCATATGAACTGTATACATGTCATCATGTCCCAATGAGATTCTGAGCTAATTTCTCTGCGGCTTTATGAATCTGGTAGGGTCACCCATGGCAACCATGTGTTAGGTGAGGAACGGTTCAAAAATCCCTAATGACAACAAAATATTGCAGAAAATAATATTTTCAGTTATTTTCTGTTGCCCTTTATGGAGCCAGGCCTGAAGGTGAGGTTCAAAGGCGAGTGCCCGGTAGCCAGGTCTCCACCCATGGAGACCGGCCGGGCACAGCCCAAGAATGCAATGTGGGTAACATAGACTGAACACTTGTGGGACGGGCCATTGAGGTCAGTGCTGTGACCTGGGGAGCGGACAAAGGCGGGACCACCAGCTACATAAATTTGCTGGAGGGACTGCTACCATTCGACTAGGTAAGGAACACAAGCTAGTGTGCGAGGTTGAGAGGTTCCAACTAGTCATAGTCGTACTAACCTTGACAGAGCTTGGGCTCTGGTTCCAGCTCTCTCAAGAGGGGTTGGAATCTCTTACACTCTGGAGCCGCACATAGTGCAAGGCGCCAAAAATTTGTCCGCATTTCAATTAAAATAATACATGTGCAAACATCTGCTTTTATTATGGGAAAACAATAACCAGTAACTATCAGTCTCAAAAAGATTGGTGAGTCCAGCATCCACCCCTCTCTGAATCTCATGCAATATTGCTTAATAGTTGTTTTTTAATCACTAAACAATACCAAATAAACAACAATAATTGGTTAATCAAAAATAAACACCAAAAAAATGTGTTATCTAATACACTTTAACGCAAAATTAAATTCTATACAATTATTTTATTAATGATCGAGTTATCAATGGAATAACGGATTATAAAAATATTCAATCTGACATCCCTGCTCTTTTGCTTAAAAATCAAGACAAAGCATAGACACAGAGCTAAATAACTGAATCAAATGGAGCGGGGCTGGCTGCTCCCAAGCATCCCTTCCACAGCTGTGCACCACATTGACTCCATTTGTGAGGTGGTGAAGTTATCCCATATGCAAGGCCATGCAGAGCTGCATTTCCCATAACAAATGTCATTCATGTCACAGTTGTCATACAGCTATAGCTAACTGTTCTCCCTGGGCTCAGAATAATGTTGTTTCTATACTGTGGACTTCCAACCAGCTGCCTCTTCTGTCTGTGATGTCTGAAGGGATTGCCAAGAAAGCACAGTATAATTACACCTAACTGCACGTTTGTCACGTAGCAAAAACGTTTTTTTTCCTTCACTTATAATGATGGGCAAAAAGTTTCCTTAGTTGCAACCAAATCATTAATTTTGGTCTCTTTCAAATTGAGCTTTGGTTGCCCAGATCAAACAAACTTAAAGTAGTACAGGTTTACATTAGAATCTAATGAAATTTGATTTTTTTTTCTCTCTGCATAATTAAAGTTTTGAATTGTATGGGCAAAACAATCCCAGTTCACTTGCAATGAGACGGTTGAGACATGTTTACTTTGAAGCTTTGAAGAGTTGTCAAAATATAACGGGACAATGGCTATGGGAAATTTCTACAAACCTGACCTAATAATGCACTAATCAAGACTACATTAATTAGGGAAATCATTTTATGAAAAGTCTATATGGAAGCATATCCTTTGCACCCCCATCCTCACCCCAAAAATCATTTACTTTTGAGAGCTTGAAATCTGAGGATTTTGACTATTTTAGGTTAAACAATGACTATTACAAAGTAATTGGTGATGAAAATAGTTGTCAATTAATTGATTCCTGACACCACTAGTGCACATTTTTAGCAGGCTTCCTTGCTTGGGGGACAGTCAATGCATACATCAGTTTGATACTTGCATATAATTCGCTCACTGAGACCTGCAATATCTATCTATGTTCTTGTTTGGTGTGCAGTGGGTTCAGTTATTAATCAAACGAAGCACTAAGTAGAGTAATCCCGTCGGACTGTTTTATCCAAAATATAAGTGCAAGGTGTGACCAAACAGTGCCACCATTCCCATTTAAAAGTGAAAAACATGTTTTTACTAAATAAACTAGTAGAATAGCAGAGCAGCAGTTGGTGCGCATTTTAATGCGGTACGCAAATTACATTATAGCATTTTTGCAGTACTGTTATTAATTGAGTTAATGTCATTTGTTTACATTAGGAATAATTTATGGTACCCAATTTAGTATGGTGCGAAACTAATACCGTTTCCCAGAACCTTTTCTGGCATGATGCGAGGAGGAAAAAAAAAAACCCACTAGATTTCTGCTGGGAAAATTAATCTACTCCAATGCATATTCAACTGAAAAACATCAACAATACACTTGATAGTTGGTATTTTCTTGGCACCCAACTGAGCCGTTTTGTCAACATTCCTGTGTAGTGAATCCAAACCAGTAAATGGTTCCATCCTCCCGGCAAAGGCACTAACTACTCTCATGTGACTAATGCCATTGTGTTGCTGGGATGTGTGTAGAAGAGAAGGGGAAAGGAAAAAAAAAAAGTGGCGGGAAGTATTGAAGGCATATAATCAATGCCTGAGTGTTGCTGTGCTTCAGTCAAACACAGCAAATGATGTCTTAACCTTGAGTAGGCAGGTGCAATGTGCACATGGCATCAGATTGGGGGTGGGGTGTCCAATAAGTGGAATTGATTATGCAAGATAAGTATATCAATTAGTGTTCATAATAAACAATGAAGCCGAATGTAACTCCTCTATCAGTGCTAACAACCTAAAGCAAGCAAAAGCTGCAGAGAAAACAAAATAGTCAATCCGGTTACATGGTCAGTGGCACTTTTGGAGGGAAGCCGCTGCTTGTGTGTGTGCGCAAGTGGCTTTTTCACACGTCCTCACCGTGACACTGCACGTCGACATCGAGAACTCTGGTTCACCCCACTCCAGCTGTTGGGAAGAGGGCAATCGGAGGGCAGGGAGATCGCTCTTGTCTATTATGACAGGATGAACATCATGCACACTACTATGTAATCACACAGCTCCACTCACAAAGGCTCGGCCTCAAAGCCCATCCCACCTAATGGCCAAAGCTTCATACTGCTAACGGGTGCTCAGGGAGGCAATGAGGTTTGGAGTCTATATATCCATGACCCCTGGTTGACTTCGATCCCCGTTCACCTCCCCCTTCATGACCTGGCAATGGCACCGTATTAGGATGGGGGGAGTGGGGTGGTGGGGACAGAGAGACGAGTATGGGATCTCGCTGAATAGTGCACTCTGACAAACATAAGAGAATTGAGTACGCAAATCTCACAAATGGGGTCAGAGCTGGTGCTTAGCAATTTGTCTTGATTTTTTTTCCCTTCCGCGACTTCACTCGAAGCCTCTCTTGCTCACGCCTCTTCTCCTGGAGAAATCATAACTGTAGGCGATCATGCGAGGCAATGATGCGCCACTGGAAGGCTATGAAAACTGGAGGGTGATCATGCAGAGGCCTTTGTTTGTTGCACACACAGTTTCCAAGCAGTCAGATCATGCTGTCTACCAATACGTACACGCAAATCTAACATAATAAACATCACAGATAGTTACAAGCTCAAGCATAAATAACAGAGCAATCTCAAAACAAGAAACTTGAAAGGCCAGACAAAACAACAGATTCCCCTATTCCTGCCAACATTTACTTTTTTTTCTTGAGATACATCTAATATTGATCACTCTGTATAATATCTACAACTCAATACGTGAATACACAATTTAAAAATAAATCATGAAAATCGCTTGATTTAGTAGGTCATCTTTTAAATGATGGTTAGTGGGGCAGCAAGGAAATCAGATACTGAGTCAGACATGGTTGATCTCTGGTCATCTTATGAAGTCCATCATTCAGAGCTAAGCGAGTCACCATGTTATGCAGCCTTCAAGGAAGCTGGGTGCTTGCAAAGGCACGTACACTTCCAAAAAGGGCACAGATTAAGACCCGAGTCAGTCAAAACAGTAGCACGGAGCAGTCTAAGTCCTTCAAGATCTGCTGTGTGCACCAGTTAGGAGGTGACAGACCACAAAGCAAGTTGGAGGGAAAAATGTGAAAAGTCTGCAAAACTTTGTTTTGGGCATACAGTACCTCAGAATGTTCTCATAACTACATGTCCGTGGCCCTTACAGGCAGAGGTTTGTAACTGCTCTCTGTCTCTGATCAGGTTACAAAAGTGGGTGTGTTCCTGCTCTCCTCTGTCGCCTGCATGTCTGCCTCTCCCGCTCGACAGCGCATTCTGCCTCTCTTGCTTTCTTCTCACTCCACGTCTCTGCCCCTCTCTCTCTCTCTCTCTCTCTCTCTCTTTCAGAGGTTTGTGGTTTGCATCAGCCAGTCTCATATGGCACCACTATGCACTACAACATTCTCTTTTGCTCGACTGTGTGGTCCTCCCGTTTGCCTTGCCCGTGCTATGTCCAGACGGAGAACATTGCTGCAGACGGTCCATACTGGTTGGGGGCCATGTGACTTCCTCCCCCCGTTGACCTCTGCTAACAAATGACCCACCAGACGTCTAACAAAGTAGCAACAACACACTTGTATCGTTTGTGTAGAAAGTAAGCAACAAAACTTCAAAACACATGCTTTTTTTTTTTTTTTACTGGCATTCATATTGTTCCAGATAGTTGTAAACCTTGGCAAAAAAAAAAGCCAGGTAAAACAGAGTGGAGTACAAATGCATATTCTGGTGTTTTACTGTCCAGTGTGCTCAGGAGCTGACATGAACAATAAATGTCACAGTATTTGTGTTTGCTTCATGTATTGAAAACAGTTGCATTCTTACCTTGTCCTTCTCATGAGGCAGCAGGCGGACAGGGGGAAGTGATTCCAGGGATACCATGCCAGTGCCGTCATTGTGGGAGCTGCTGCGACTGATGAACTGAAAGAGTGGACCCTGCTTTGCCACACGTCCATGGGCCACCGCCCTTTTGAGGGCCACCCTTAGCTGCTGGTGGAAGATGCCAGGCCCCATGGAGCCACTGCCTGACAGGTAGGCTGCCACATCAGCCTGACACTTGAGAAAGCGCTCAATGTTTTTCAAGCAGGAGCCACCTGGTTCGTGGAGGCCCTCCAGTGCCCGCTTGATCAACTTGTTCCAGTCAAGTCCAGGTCTCTTTCCCAAATGGCTTTGGAAGCTTGGACCACTGCTGCCACCGCCGCTGCCACCGCCGCTGCCACCGCCGCTGCCACCGCTGCTGCCACCGCCGCCACCTCCGCTGCCACCTCCACCTCCGCTGCCACCTCCGCCTCCAGAGCTGCCACTCCCTTTGGACTTGGGAAGAGCCACACGTCCAGGGTTCTCAGGATCCTTGTAAGAGTTGAGACCTTTGTTGGTAACCTTAAGGATGGTCCCATCTTTGACGCTCAGTTCTAATTGTTCCAGAATAGTCTTGCGGTCCAGACCATGGGACATAGAGACAGCATTGCAAATGCGCTCCTCAGACGGTCGCTGCTTCTGTTTCTTGACCTTCTTGATGGCTTCTAGGATCCACTGGGTGTATGTGGGGTTGGCCAGTTTCACCATGACTGCAGTCTCTCAGGGCGCGGTGGCCCTGGGGCCTTCCAACAATCACCAAACAAAAAAAAATGTGAACTACGAGCCAAAGACACCTGGCCTGCGCCGAAGCGCCGCCCACTCCTTTGCTTCTCGTGCTTTTTTTCTCCGCAGTTTACTATCCCTTGTCCTGGGGCCGCACAGAGACTCCCGCTGAAGTCGCGTATGCACAACGCGGTAGTAAGCAGCTGACCATAGCACAAGCCCCAAAACCAACCACCCAATAAAATCAGGCCCACCCACTTGTATCACTGGGCAGAGGCTGGTATTAATGTAGGAAAAGTTTTCTTCGACAAAATGTAACAAAAAAAAAAAAAAAAACAATATAATAAGGCTGTAATCGCAACTAACCAGTTAGTTTACAGTCACTGGTAATGTAACCAAACTGTCATTGTGAGTTAGAAAAAATGGCCATGTTCCCCAAGACATGAGTTTTCATGTTAGATTGACAAACGTCTGTGTGGGTATTTGTGATGTATTGAAGTTCTTTAAATTCCCTTGCCTCAACGATATCTTGCCCCCTTTTATTCTTTTTTCCTTTCACTGTTTTTCAACTCCAGCAGTCTGGGCTTCTCAACACCAGGACGGAGTAGATGGGGCTGATCACCCTCATGTCTATTGCACTTCGGCAGCACCACCCTGTAACACAAAACGTGCAGTTAAAAACACATTTAAATAGAGCATCAGTTCATACAGACATATGGGCAATGCAAAGAAGGAAACAAATAAACCAACAGTGGCATACCAGGAACTAACAGAGGTATATAAACAGAGTCTTGCTTGCACTGCTGACAATGACTTCGAGTAACATGGCCAATCCCAAATGTTTCAGAAAGCTAAAATCCCTCATCACATTTTCAATTGTTCCTGTATTTAACACTACCATCACCTACAAAAAGAAGTAATAACCACACAATCTATACATGCTATTTTACCCTGTGGAAGCAAATAATAAAAAGTGACATAAAGTATTTATAAAATGTGCAATATAAAGCTGACCATCTGGTTATTTTGTTCGGGAACAAAAATACAGTGCAGCCAAAACATACAGTTAGCAAACATTAGCTGAGAGGCTAAGTAAAAAAAATAAATAAACAAAAAAAATCAAAGCTTGGTCACTTCCCCGCATTGCTCAAGTGTTTCCTGGTGTTTTGTTTACTTTCACTGGTACATGAAGCAGCCAAGTGTGTGACAACAAGGCTTCCCGCGAAATGCTGTTGTTTAGCAAGCTAACGTTAACAGCTAGCCAGTGTGCTAACGTTACGACTGTGTTACTAACGTTACTCGTCAAGTCAAAACGTAAACAGCGACAAACACACGGCTAGCATGTTAGAACAGCAGTCCAAAATAAGCTATCTCCTTCTTTTCCAACCACAACAACGGCATCGCGACAAACACGGCCAATAACCTCAATTTGAATGTCGTTCTCTTATTAACGTAAGATCGCGGCCTTGTATCAGGCACAATGCAACTTGCGGACGGTCATATCAGCCAGCGGCCAAGTGCAGGAATTAAGGCAAACATCGTGCACCGTTTCACATTGAACGGCCCGCGGTTTTCAAGCTTCACCGCGTGAGAGGATCCACTGACCGCTTCGAGTCCCAACGCGCGATCCCCACCTCGCTGACGTCCGCCCTCCGCCACCAGCCTCCCTCCCACGTACTAACACTCCGCCAGCCTGTAGTGCGGCGAAGACAAGGCCGCTGGAGCCCAGCGGCTAGGCCTCGACTCCCCCTCTCTGTTCCCCCCACCCCGCCCACCCTCCTCAGCGCCCATCAGCCTTCCGTACCCCTCTCTCCTTCCTCTCGAGGTCCCCCTGAAAAGCTCGAGCTCCGGTTCTGGTTTGCGGGGGGGTGGGGGGTAGTGGGGTGGGGGGCAAATCTCCGATCGAGATACGCTGTTTACAAAAGACCGCGGAGCCCTTCCGTCCCGCTAATGCTGTTACTCACCGGAATTCCGTGTCGATCCGCCGGGGGAAGAGTTCCAAAACCGCGCAAAACGGAGACAACAACAAGCCTGAAAACGCAGCCAGAGACCAGAGGCTCTCGAGCCGACGCCATCTTTGAGTGAAACGGAGCACGGCGGTGGGGGAGGGGTAACACTGAACCGTCAGGCTGGGCCAAGGGACCGTCTGCATGGTGCGAGGCGAACATCCAGGGGAAGGAACATTCACAGCAAGACGGTGGGGGCGGCGGCGCGCGCTGTTGCTATGAGAGGGCTACGGATATTGCCTGGGCACGTGAAATGGAAGAAAGGGACAGATGGTGGTGGTGGTGGTGGTGGTGGTGGAAGGGGGGGGGGACAAACAGTTGAGGTAATCTCACAGTCTCTGTTGTGCCACAGCCGCACTGGAGATGATTCAAGGGAACGTCTGCATTTTTCTTCGCGGTTGCAGGGGGATAAAATCAAATCAATGCCAATGAGCATGCGTTTAACGGTAGAGGGTATTTAAAGATCAGAGTGAGAGCAGAGAAAGATTGACAAATGCATTCAATCCAGAAATGATCCGAATTGTAAGAGTTATCTACATTGCACGACATGGAAAAGTATGTCATCCATCCCCTCTCTCTGCAGAGTACTGTAGTCCACTGATGTACAATGTCGATTACCCAACACAATATGGTTTTTCCACTGAAGAAACCACTATGTTAACTGTCCTATTCATTAAATGACACGATGTTTCATGTTTAATTAGAGATGTGTACCGTAAATGTTCACGTTCAAGGTATGCAAGAAAAAATCTACGTCAGAATTCCTCCCAAGAGACTATGATAAATATAACAAAATGTGATGTAAAATAATCATCATCTCGGCCCCGCTTTCCTATGTTGCATTAGCATGTTCTTCCCATGTTCCAAAACAAAAAACATTCATGCGAGATGATTGATTTCAGGGGATGATGCGATTGTTATTTTAATTTTAAATTACTGGACAGACCGTAGCACTTATGGTTTCCTCTAGATTGCTGTTTATTGTGATAACAATAAACAGATATAATAATTGAAAAATAAGTCAATAAAAATAGTTCCTTTAATTATGGCAGAAGTTATTTTCAAATGGTGTTTAAAAACATCCTCACACTTTTCTAGAATTTTATTGAATACAAGACAACTTGCAATTTTGCTACAGATTTTGACAAGAAACATGATCTGCTTAAGCAGACCACATAAAATGATGTGACATCCCAAATTCGGCCTTTCGTTTGCCGCAAATTGCCTTTTGATGTAAATGTGGATGTTAATGGTTATTTGACTGTATGTGTTCTGCAATTGGCTCCCAAAATGTCAAGGGTGTCCTCAACCTTTCGCCCAAAGTCAGCAGGGATAGGCTCAAGCTCTCACTCAACCATATTAAGGACATGGATGTTTAATGAGTCGACTGATGGGTTCACTGTGCCACTGTGCAGCTCTTAATTATGATAATAAATATAAAAAATATAAATGTGAATATGGTATCGTTTTTGTAGCATCAGTTTAATGTGCAAATGATGTATTGTCATTGAGGTCATCTTAAATTCATATCATATATGTAATTCTCCAAAATTTTGAAATAATTTACAAAATGCATAAAAAAAACATTAGCGTGTGATTAAAAGAGGTGCTATCACTATGCACTAAAATAACAAAATTGATTCTTGCAATAATTGCCCTTTAAGTTACAAAGCTACAATAGGGAAACATTAATTATATCAAATTAAATAAAACCATTTTCACATCAACACAGAATAACTTGCATTCTGAAACCGACAGCGTTCTTGTTCAATTACCTCCAAAAGCTCATAACCCCTCCAGGTAAAAATTAAATCATCTGAAGCTTTTGAGTAAAGCCGTGTGCATGGCACTCCTCAGAGACATACAACAGAGTCTCTTATGGGGAGCAATTAGACAAGAGTTTTCCCATGTTGGTGGTATCTTGTGAGAGGGTGAGCTGTTATTGTTTGACAAAGTGATCATCAAATTAAAGTGCCAGGGCTGCAATTAAATTGCAGTTTATCCGGTAGAGACTACGGTACCTATTGGGGGACAGATAAATCACTTCTACAATGACAAGGCACTCATTATACTTAATGCACGTGTTATACAGATAAATAACATGGTCATCTTACTAGATCGCCTCTTGAGGACCCACATAATACATTAGCGTGTACAGATGGACAATACTCAGGAGAAGCTAACAGATGGATAATACTCAGGAGAAGCCTACACCACCTCTATCCAAAGATGAATAAATAATGGCACACGCCATGATCCGCAGCACAAACTGCCCAACGATATACTGCAATAAAACAGGCAGCAGGAAAACAGTCTGGAAAAGTTTTATAGTCTTCACATGCATCGCACGAGTTTCTATATTGATAGTTATTGTTAAATCATTGAGACTATATTTGGGATTATTTAACTGATTACAGCCAGTGTTCTTTTTATCTTCACCTAAAGCATTTGTAAAATGGCGGTGAATCAATTATTCTAGATAGTAATGACATATGTCAATGTTGGGTTTAAATATACTGTCCAGTAGGTTTTTTTTAACAGTAGATGAAGAAGATGAATACTTTTCATGTGGGGTTCATTCTCATATCAGATCAATGTAAAAAAAAAAAAAAAAGTCATAATTTCCTACCATTTCCACATAAATGTTTTGGCGTACACAATCTGGCATGCGGACAAGGAAATAAATAATCACAGTCTTTCTTTAATCCTCTTAATCCCTCCTTTTAACATTTCTATTCTCTGTGCACCCACCTGCTCGAGTGGTTGAGATATTTTGTGGCCTATTTCAAGACAGTTTCTAAATGATGATCGCTATTTGTCTCACTTCTTTTTGCAGGTGCATGTGAAATCTTTCATTGAGTCATGGCTTTAAAATAGAATTTGACTGATTGCCTGTTAAGATTCAGTAGATGCTTATAGATTGAGTTCAGCTGAAAGGTTCTAACAGGACATTCATTGTTTAAACAAGTCTAATAAACTTAATAAAGTTTTACTAAAATTGTGACACCTGACAGTTTTTGACATCACAATTACTGCACGGAAGCCCATTTGGACTCAGCACATTTGACACAGGAAAATAATGGAATCAAATTTTATTGCCTGAAGGGGCTGTAATTTGCTGAAGAACAGTTCTGGGTGTACCCTGTCTCTCACTCGTGACCCAAATAAGGAAAAGGTCCATTTTTATTTCTTGAATTAGTATCCACTAGTTGGAAATTACTCAAGATATTTTTGAAAATAATGTATGTCCCTAGCACTCTGGACAACCTTTTATTTACCATTCAAAAGAATCCTAGTCATGTTCCATTAATTTTCTATTTTCCCGTACAAAATTGAGGTGAAGTCAAAAGAGGTACTGAACGATCCTGGTGTAACTACAACACTATGAAGAAGGGATACAAATGGCTTTGGAAACAGAATCTAGTCTTCAGCCTTCTTGTGTCATTATCAGATAACGAGTCACTAAATAATTAGCCAGGGTATGCATACAATTTTGGATTTAGCCATCTCATGTTTGGTTCTGGATTTTGATGAATGTGAATATTGGTCAATAATTGTGACTTGAGCTGACAATGTGTCTAATTGCATCCAACTATGCAATTTCATTGGTCTACACTGGGCTGCAGCTATGGAATGCGTAAAGCAGCAAAGAAGCCCATGCTGACCACAATTGGGAGTTCCGTACCACTTTTTTGGAGTGCTGCTCTTTGATTAGGGTGAAGCAGTGTCCATGACTGCTTTTTTTGTCTGTGTAAATCTAGCAAGCTTCCTGCTAGGCCTGGCTCATTACCAAATCCCCCAAATCTCAAACCAGAGTGAAGCCTCCTCTCCTGAAAAGAGTTGAAATGTACAACGGAAATTTCCAAGCCCAGTCAGACCAAGAGCGTGCCCCCACCAATACAGATACAGCACCATTCTTACCCCGCCCTCCCTGTGACCCATGCTCCCTCCCCTGCCCAAAATCTAAAGAGACAGACAGCAGCTGGAAGGTGAAGCACAGCTTGTTGTACCTCCGGACTGCTTGCTCCAACTTCCCGTCTGCTTCTTCAAAACGGCACCTCCTTCGTTTTCTGAAGTGCACTAGACCCCCACAGATTACACCTGTTCATCTGACACAAGCGGCAGAGAATTCTTGGCCTGACAAATCAATGGTGCTGCTGTGGTTAACACTCCTTTAAGTAGTTGTGCACTTCCAACAAGGGCCTTTGACAAGTCCATTAACATGAAATAATGGGTGCGACTTTAACACCATTAAGAACAGGAGGTTCGTTTATAGTGGTAAACACTATCTATCTATCTATCTATCTATCTATCTATCTATCTATCTATCTATCTATCTATCTATCTATCTATCTATCTATCTATCTATCTATCTATCTATCTATCTATCTATCTATCTATCTATCTATCTATCTATCTATCTATCTATCTATCTATCTATCTATCTATCTATCTATCTATCTATCTATCTATCTATCTATCTATCTATCTATCTATCTATCTATCTATCTACACTGCGCTCATCCTGCTCAAGTCACGGGGGTGCTGGAGCTTTACCCATCTGACATCGGGCGAAAGGCAGACGACACCCTGAATTGGTCGCCAACCAGTCACAGGGCACACAGAGACAAATAACCAGTCACACCCACATGTACACTGAAACTGAGCTTGAATCGATCCCATGCTGTTAAGAGTCGACTCGTTCCCTCCCATAATCGCGCTTGATTGCGCAAATGTCCAGTTCTACCTGTGTCACATCTAGGAAAATACCAAACAAAAGCAAATTGTTCTTTAGTTGGCATTGATTGTGATTGTGCGTGTATGGCCTTTACACAACCAAAGAGAGTTTAAACCTACTTTGAGTGGATGAGCCTATTTACTCAACTGCAGAGAGTACAAATCCTTTATTGAATTAGACAACTGTTTGACAAAAAGCATTCATTTGTACAAAGGCTTGAATAAGTGTGGTGCTCGACACATTGCTGTTCATTGAAATGCTCGACACAATGAGAACGAAATGTGTAACTGGCCCACATAATCACTTACTATTCACGTGTCCTTCCGATTGGAGTTTTAAATTAATAATTTGTTCCTAACTTTTCCTCATGTCCCTTATCATTGAAGCGCCCCAGTCTTCAACTACAAAACCTTTTTAAAATTAATTAAGACCAAACCAATTTCTACTCTTGATGATACACATGAAGTGGATCACAAGAGGGAGATGCAACAATATTTGCTGCGCTGATCTGCACACTCATGTTTGATTACATGAACCATTTTGAAATATACTGTAATTTTTTCCCCCTCAGCGTTGTGATTGCAATTTAATATGGGATTATTATTTTCAAGGACCTCTTCCCATTATTTTTTTAAACACATACAAGCAATAAACAAATATGTATTACAAAGAACAATATCACATTTATTATACAAAAATGTTTGGTTTTATAAGACGTGTTTACACTAACACAAAGGCAAATGAGCCATGCATTTTTTTATCTCCTTTAATTAGAATTGTTAATTTACTTATCATTTTACTTGCAGGCTATTAATAAGACAACTTCTTAAAATGCTACCAAACAAGTGTGTATGGTGTAAACATACAGTAAATTACTAAATCATAAATCAGATCACAACAATAATGCAAAGACATCTGTGGCTTTTTCACTTCTGTGTTTTGTGACACAATGTACATATGTGGACTGCACAAAGAACTGAACTTAACGAGACACTGAATAAAGAAATTAAATGTACAGATGTATGGGGGAAAAAAAAGATGATCGGGATGAAGATGTCCCCTGCTGTCCAAATTGCACCTTTGCAATTTCACTATTGCATTGGGATGTCGATTTGAATTTGATTAATTGTTCAGCCCTACAAGAAATACAAATCAAATTCGGGTGTAGTATACCAAACCAAACTTTACTGCCTTGTAAAAACTTGGCTTTAGTGTAGCACAGTTATCTACTCGTGAAAAGGGAAAAAAGTATCATCTTTTCATTCATTTTCTATACTGGGTATCCTCATTCGGGTTGTGGGTGAGATGGATCTTATTCCAGCTGTTTTAGGATGAGAGAGTCATCAATAAATGAAAGTGAATCTGATCATGTTTTGTGATTTTTTTCATTTGATTAGATCACCGGTGTCAAACTCAAGGCCCGGGGGCCAGATGCGCCCCGCCACATCATTTTATGTGGCCCGCGAAGACAAATTGTGCATCAAATTCGTGTGTCATTGCTAGAATTGCAAATTGTCTTCACTTTTAATCATATCTTTTTTTTTAAATATTTGACCAGTTTTTACTCATCTGATTTGAAATCGAGTTCTTTGTCAGTTTGTTTTGTAGCTTTTACTGTATATAATATGAGGTGCTCATACATTTATTTGGGTTGACAGTCATAATGGGCCTCTGAAAGAAGCTATGACTACAATGCGGCCCGCCAAAAAAACGAGTTTGACACCCCTGGATTAGATGATACTACATCAATGTACCAACAATGGCAGTTAGTAATAAAAAAATAGAGCTAAGGCCACAATAGAAAAAGTGCTGCACGTTTCTAAACAGGAAACACAAAAAGGGACATAAATATAGGATGAGAACAACATGCCATTTTGCAGGCTTTTAAGAAGAGGTATACTGGCGTAGGAATGCTCCAACATAACAAACAAAGGCCCAGAAACTTGTATCAAATTATTGAAAAACAATGTCAAAAAAAAAAGAAGAGTGCCAATGTTGAGCAAACCTAGACGACAAAACACCTGAGAAGTGGGATAATTAAATATCTTCATGACCTTGGTTGATTCTGGAGATGTGTTGTTGCACCTTGCAAAATAAAAAAAGAATAATATTTCTCCTGCTCTGCTGCACCACGGAAGCATTTTCACACATTCACACTCCAAACAATGCTTGAGTTATATGACTGTTTGGTCTACAGACCTCCCAGGTCCAAGAGCAACAGCTCTGTAGTGTTTGCAGAGCAGGATGTCTCTTGACAACAATGCAGCCTCCAGGATTCTCTCACACATTCTTGTGGCCCTGCTGCTCGGGAGAACTTAACCTCATGGGCTCAACAGGCTTTGTCTATTTCTTCATCCCCTGCCACTACCATAACCCCCCTCTTTCCCGCTTCTTCCCAGTTACTTCCTCCCCCCACCTTTTTTAAAAGAACCACAGACTTACACGAGATCTTCTTTAACAACTCCATTAAGAGGCATGAGAAAAGATGTTAAAAAGAATGTGGTTAATCGGTTTGTAGTCAATGCAAATGATACGACTCCTTAATTTGATTAGCATGAGCCAATATGGTTGCATTTAAATTAGATACCAAGTAACGCGCTCTTAAATCACTGCAGACTAATGGGAGCATAAGTTGTTCTCATGACTGATGAAGCCGACACACTCCTCAATCAAATTACAAAGCGAGTAACGATCGGTGCAGCTCTAATGTCAACTGTGGCGAATCAGTGTTTAATTTAATACATTCTCTAATTGAATAATTGGCTTTCTCTCTAACGATATTCATGTTTGTCTGCCTCTCGTGCAAGCAGGAGGCTGCTGATGGAGCCTGTTATGTCATCACACTGAACTACGTTAAACATACAGATGATGCTGAGAGATATGTAAGCTACGTGACAGTAACGATAAAAAATTGTTTCATTCACTATAGATGACAACCACAGAGAGTTTTAGATGTATTTTTCCATTTAAACACAGACAATAAAGAGGAATATACGCAAAAAACAAGATTGAAGGGATGGATGGCATTGTGTTTAAAACCTCAATTTTTTGGGGGGTGGTGACAGCAAATTTAAAAGGCACATATGCTTCGTTGATGAAGGTCTTAGGACACGCACTTTAGTCTATTATAATAAAGCTGTTTGACTTTACAAGTTTTGGGTAAGTCTTCATACCATGTGCAAAGACGCCTCCACACAATTCCCATGCTGATGAATTTTCATCTTTGAGGTCAAAAGTCAAAGGAAGTGAATGTAAACCTCGTCACGGCATATGCAGCAACGTGGCCCGGGGCTACGAGTCCTTCCTTGACCCGCAGATACAACAACAAGTCCTTTTACTGGATAAGCCACAGAGATAACACACACAGTTCTGCCGTCATAATTAATGACCCAATTTATTTAACACTGACCCAAACACCAGCTCAGTTATTTATTTTACTATGTCAATGTAGTGGTTAGCACATCTGCCTCGGAGTTGAGAGGACCTGAGTTTGAATTTCAGTTCAGGCCCTCCTGTGTAGAAATAGAGAAAAACATTTTAGTCTGATTCAAGCAGTAATAAATGTCACGGCAAGCCATCATTAAGCAACCTTGCTGCCTCCGGAGCGATGCAGACTGTCATCCCTGTCACTTCAATGATCAACAAAATTCTGTTTTTTTAATACTATGACTAGTGTGAAAATCAGCGTAGTAAATTTATAGCAGTGGTGCCTTCACATCCATTCAGCAGGAAGCTGGCAAAGTTAATTATAAGGTTGTCTAGCTCGCTACTTTCCATGCTTGGCTGCCAACTGTCTTAAGGCCACATATTGTTGACTCCACAATGATTTTGTCTCACATGGATGGATTTTGACATTATTGCACGATGACTTGCTGTGCTGAAGCTTGTCCCGGGAGATCGACCCAATTAAAGCTTATTTAAACACCAAGAGGGAGCAGGACTGTGGTTTTTCTGATGATGCAACAAGCAGACGGGAGGAAAAGTATGCCGCACACACAGAATACAGCATAGATCCACACCTGCAGGCACTACAGATGGCACTGCAGATCTGAGTAAACTGAGAGGAGAGATGAACTGATGCAAGGACCAGATAATAACAAAAGGCATCTTATGATGTGCAGTACGAATGACCTCATTAAGATGTACAGTGGGTAATCGTGGTTCAGTTTTTATGGAGAACATTGAATGCAGCATTTAGGGGAAAAATCTGGGTTATATTTTTTGTTTTCCAATGCATTTTTGTTCATTTTTGGGGTCAGCTCCGTCCCTATCGCCCTGATAGACAGACACGGATGACTTTCAAATGATTAGTGTGTCATCAAAAAAATTGCATGCAAAGCTTGGGTGTGACCCTCTCTTCCAAGCAGCACACATTCGAGTGAAGGACGCACAGCGCAAGGTAAAAAAAAAAAAAAAGTCCAGTGCCTTTTGGCTCGAAAAACATCATCATGAAATCCCATGGAAAATTCCGGCTGCAACCCCAGTAGCCACTTAGTGTTTATGTGAAAAAAAGCAGTCACTTATGTTGAACACACCATATCAGTCATGAGTGTGTTTTGTTCAGACATGCTAAGACATTTAAAATATTTTGTACAAGTTTGTTAATGAATGCTGCATCATATTGTTTGCTTTTTACTGTATATATATATATGTGTGTGTGTGTGTGCGTGTGTGTATATATATATTAAACGATTAATCAGTGATGTTTAAATATAATTTCTCTTAGTTTTGCTAAAAGTGTACCATCAAACTGATGCCTCAATCAGGGAACATTCATTTAGCACTACTGTATACACTAATCCCCCTGATGTGTCAAGTCACAGTGATACGAAGGGCAACTTCCCTTACGAGGCACACAGTGCACACCTTGTCGAGACGTCCAGACGCAGCTGTTAGCAGCAGACCTCAGACAGCTGCAGACACACTGGGCCAGCAGAGCAAACAGAGTAACTGCGAGACGCTCGTGTTGTCATCTCGCCTTTGTTTGTTTGCCTCCTCCTGCTGCCTTAGGCCCTGCAGGAGAGCTGCGCCGGGCTTACGGCTCCTGCTCCGAGCATCAATAATGGAGGACTCGCTGCATGGAAAGCACTGGGGCGGCAGGACAACTTAATACCATTCAGATACTAATTAACTAATTGAAAGGCCAGGGTCTGTAAATCTGCAAGGGCAAAGAACCGATTAAACGTCTTTGTGTCCGAACAGACGGCATGCGACCGATTTAAAATGGGGGACAAAAAAAAGAAAGAGTACAGAGGGTATGAAATGTTGTGTCTCATACAGTGTATGTCATGATTAATGATTTGATTGGGAGGTAATCTGCAAGTATGTTATTTCTGTAGTTAAATCCGTTTTTCAAGTACCGTATTTTTCAGACTATAAATTGCGTTTTTGGTGTTGGATTTTGTCAAATAAATTTCCCCCAAAATGCGACTTAAACTCCGGTGCGACTTATATGTGTTTCTTTTCCCCTTAAATGCATGAATATCATTTATTTTTATATGACATGTAAACAGAGCAAAGCCTTAACATTGGCTATTGCTGCCACTGGTAGCTCTGTGATGGCATTTTGTGTAGATAGAGAAAAAATAAATTTGAGATGTTTTAAGTTCCCACAGGTACAATGCAATAGTATTTGTGGTCATTCAATCACATGAGGAGGAAGGAAGTGCTTTTGCGTGTTTTGCTGAAAACTGAAGTAAGTTGCCCTTATAACTACCGGATTCTCAACATTAGTAAAACTGTGGTAACGTGGTGTACTGACTTCTTTAAAGTATCACACTACTTAAATTCTTTCATTAAGAAAAACAAGCTTGCCACATGATTTCTTATTTCAGTAGTGGCATTTATTGAAGGGCAACAACATTTTTTTTTTACCCAGTTTTGTGCTTAATTTTAGCCATTACTAATGGAATTAAATCTACTTTGTTCTCTACAACTATCTGAACTTTTTGAGCATAGAATGTGAATGCGTGACGACTGAGGCAGTGCGTAGAGGCCACAAAACTCCCAATAGTCAGGACCCTTGGCCATCCACATGGTCCTGGAAGCACATGTATGGGAAGCAATAGAAAGAAAGCAACTGAATTTCTGAAAGTCCTTCTCTCCAGCTGTCAGACCCTTTCCATGTCCCATGGGGGGTTGCCACGGTGACAGGAGGCCACATGTCTTGGGGGCGTCGTCTTTCTCAAAGGACCCCATTGTTCTTGTGCTAAGCCGTCTTCACTATGCCCGTCTGCCAGGGATGGTGGCTTCGGCTTCACACCCCTCACTCACACGTACGAACACAAGGGCTTCTATAGAGGTGCACCATTATGCCTGCAGACTTTCACAACACAGCAGCCTGTTAGCAGTCGTGCCAAGTTTGACCCAGCCAATAAAGGTGCCCACACATCATGCCATTAAAACAAATACAAAATGCTCACCCTTTAATTCTTTTCATCTAATAAACTGACTCATACAAATGAAATGATTACAACTAAATTATTTTCGTGAATTGCAGTTCATTCACTTCTTTCTGACTTTCACTTGATGTGAAGCCTGACACGCAGCACTTCATGACAGCCACTGGATGGCACTAAGGTCCTGCTGCATCACGTCCGAAGATCAGAGCCCATTTGTCTAGTTGCAGATGGCAAGGCCTTGTTTGGCATTCAACCACAAAATGGGGACCTTGGTGTCCTTTAGGCAAGTGAAGTGACTCGGGCTTGATGTAAAAGTGGAGAGACAATTACACTGTGATGGATACATCACGCTTGGGCATATCTCTAGAAGCTAATTGTCCTGTGTGGACTGAATGTGAAACTCAAGTTGTTTCGACTCTGTCTGCTAAAATCACTCTAATGTGGACTGAACTACTTGTGGGAGAGCTGCTTTAAATCTTAGAGAAGTCAGCACTCAATGTATTTTTGTTTAACTCCTTTCATAGACCAAAACGAGGACTGATTTTTGCTCTCTACTCATTTGTGAAATTTTTTCAAGTTGCATCTCAACAATTTTGCATTGATAAGTTTTTACTTCAACAGCTAAATTAAAAAAGTCAAACTCATTAAACATATAAGAAAAACCTTTTCAGAAGATTAATTCCAACCTAAGAGTTAGTTATATCGAACTGTTTTTAACAATAGTTTCATCGGTAAAATTTGGGAGATGCTGAATTTAAACTGATGGATGTCAGAGTGGGTGCAAAATAAAAGGAACAGTTGGTTTCTCAAAGGTTTGCTTTTATTCCTGCTTTCCACCACGACTCCTAGTTACCCCAACAGCAGAGAATGACTCAAGGGCTCATTTAGCCCTTCCTGCCATTTCTTTCACATTAATCCAGTAGCCTCTAACCTTGTCTGACAGATTGGTATTGCACTAAGGCCATCTTCATCTATCCACTAAGAGAAAATATTGACTCATTGAGACTGGATCTAGTGACTTTGGAGGGTGGGGGGGAAATGTGTGGTTGGATATTGATTGAGAGGAGGTCAGCATAAATGATTGGGCTCTCTGTATATTGAGTGGCTTGCATAGAGGAATGATGCAAATGATTGGTTAAGGAGAAAGAATCAGCACTTTAATCCCAAAAAACAACAACCTTGCAAAACAGGCAAATTCATTCAGAAGGAAAAACGATATGATGCAAGTAATATTTGAGTGGAATGCAAAAACTGTCAAAGTATAAGCACGTGGTGTGCTCAGTGTCCTCAGACAGTGGCGACTGGTTAAACAATCGAACTGAATCTGCGATTCTGCATCTTCTTGACGGTTCTTTTTCTTATTTCAGGTGAGATCCGAGGCACCCAGGCCAGACCTGAGTCATTATCTGTGTTCCTTTGGTTCCGTAGGCTGCGGCGCACTGAGCGCTGTCCCCTGCGTTTGAAGACATCCTCAAAATTGAAGTCAGCCTTCCAGGAGGCTGGGCCACAGTCGACTTGTGCCTCCTCTTCAGGAGATTCACACGATGAATTGTTTGTTTTGGGCTGTGTTTCTGTTTCCGCTTGAGGTTGTTCCTCTGCCGGGTTCACAGAGCGCCTCAAGCATCTTGACATATTTTGAGCCTGCTGGGTTGTCCGGGGGGACGTGCTTGTCAAGACCACTATACTGGTTTGTTGTCCTAACAAGCAGGCTGAGGTGGAGCCTTCAACGACCAAATGACAACAATCTGAATTTGGATCTGCGTGTGCGCTGGGTGTGTCAGCAAATATTAGGGTGCAATGTTCTTCAGCATCATCCGACACTTGTTCTGATGGGCCGTCTATTGACCCAGCAGTGTTTGTAGTGACCTCTTCTTCATGGTTCTCGCTTGCCTTCTCATCGGTCTGCATCTGAGGCGCCACACGTAGCAGATCGTGCATTGAAACTCTGCCCTTCTTTAATCCTCGCCTTGTGGTCCTGGGCCTTGATGAGGACCTGTTAGTCCCTGAGGCTTTTTTGCCAGAGGACAAGGGTGCTTCTGATGAACTTTCACCAGTACATACTGAAGTCCTGGGGCCACTGCTATCTGACTCACCGGCATTATTCTTCAGGTATGCACTTTCATCTGGGATTATTGGGAGAAATCAACAGCACAACAGGAACTTCAGTACATCTGGCTTCACAAATGTCAAGATTTAAAGAGTTCAAATAGGACATGTTCAGAAAAATGTACTTATTGTTCGTATGCTACAAGTTGTGTCTGCAAAGTGCCTGTCAGGTGTACAATGAAAAAACTGTTACCCAGCAAGTAACTCAGCATGAACCTGCTCTTCACGCTTTTCAAATTTAACGTGTTTTGAAATTGCTTCAGTGGAACCAAAAGTGGCTTCACTGATTTAGTCCTAGAGAAAAATACAATGTTAGGGAAGAGTTGTTCAGAAGAGGAAATTTTGCTAATAATTAGTCAACTCCAATTTAGGATATAAGCCTCTATTGTGTATATCAATATTTTCATGATATTGATAACTGTGTTGATTCTGTTGTGCCACAAATGTAACATCAGAGATGGTAACACAACAGTCGCTTTTCTATTATGTCATTCTTGGGCCTCACTCTGCAGGTACCACCAATCAATCCATGCTTGTTTCACTTATTACATTAGTGTACCTGTTGGATTAAGCACAGCTCAATTGGTCGTGGCTGGGCTATCGCAATGATGTGCTAAAGGGGCGACAAATCTTTTTATCTAAATTTTAAGGACAAATCTTAGGATAGAAAATAGATATAGATTGAAAATAGCTATAAAATCCATCTATTACATCAATTGTTAATTGTTTTGAAATTTAGATAATCGGACATAGAATTAAGTTAATTTGATACTACTTCATATTAAAAATGGGTTTTTTTGTATTTTTAAGAGAGACTTTTCACTGTCTTACGCCTGAGAACAGTTATAAATTGTAAATACAAGTCTCCTTGAAGTGATAGCTGTAGATGTGAGAGACCTTTCACTTCATTATAGGCATAAACTTAAGTGTGTCTTAATCATTATACCAGGTTTAGAAGAGCATACAACTTACCTGCGCAGCTAGTAGCGAGACAACGTTGTGCTGCTACTGACTGGAACAACTCTGTGATGGGACTGAGGCTAGGATTCTTGGATGCATATGTTCGAGAGCCGTAAAGAGAAAGGTTGACTTCCCTTTTCCACCGATTTGCTGCTGCTTTAGAGGCCAGCTGTGGGGACAGAAGGTGCTCTATGAATGTAATTTAATAAAAAAAAAAAAAAAAAACCTCAAATATAATTAGTAATTTACAATGAAGTGTGGCATTACTCGCTCGCTCGCCTAATGGATACATACAGTATAATGCATGCCGATTTTCTGAAACTTGGTATGTCTGTGCCTCCTGTGAGGAAGGTGAACACGTCACAGTCATGTGAGCACTTCTGCAACATTAATGCAGATGCATGATAGTGGGTGCATGGTCCATTTAGACCATTTTCATTTTTTAATAGAAGGAATAAGTACAGTTCTTGTTACAAATTGACGAGGACTATTTGTCCGTCTCCAAGAATACACACTCATTGTACTGGTAAATGATACATATATAACACAATTTATATCAACCCCGGCCTCAGTGTTAACTTTCTCATACTACCACGACTGGAAACATATCTTTTGTTCGTTGAAAAATACTCCTTATGGGGCATGAATGTATGTAATAAAGGCATGGATTTAAAAAAAAAAAAAAAAAAAAAAAAAAAAAGAACTTTTCTGACCAAGATCTGTGTACCACGAGCCTCAATAAACTCACTTTAATCGTCTCAGAAGGCTTGGCAGCAGAGCGTGTCGACCTCCTCACAGGCTGGCTCTTTTCAGGAAGCTAAAGGAAAGCGAAAATTGGCAGAAAGATGCTGAACACGATACGGTCCATCTCTCAAATACGCATGCCCATAAGGTGGCTATGCTGAAATGTGATTACTTTTATATTCATTGGAATTAAACAGTAGATCTGTTGGAAGCTTGTTATATAAAGCTGACTGATAAAAAGAAAATCATGTCTGCTAAATGGTGCGATCAGCAGTCATAATACCTTCCTCTTACGAGTACGAGCAGCTGGAAATTCATTTGTAGATTCAGATTCTTCTGCTGCCTGCAATGGGGGACATTCACTTTGAGGTCAGAAAAACAAAAACCCAGTAAGAATTAGGCTACAGTGGGACTTCCAAAGCTGAATGAACTGTTTAGTGTTGCTGGTTGACTTTTGAGGTGAGGTTTTAATTAACATAGTATTTTGTACAAATATTGAGGGTTTCCAGGTTCAAACTGTGGCTATAATGAAATATTTGAAACTGAACAGGCATAACATAGCATTAAATAGTTTGTCACTCTCCTTTGCCGCTCAGTGGATACAAGCTTAAAAATGGTAAAAACACATCACAGACACATTCTAACAGTCTCCCTTCAGAACTAACGACTAAAATCTCACTTGTGTCTGTTGCAAATTCACAGCCATCCATGACTTAATATGTAAAATACAGTTAAGAACTGCCTTCTGAAGGCTACACTGCTGTCATCAGAAGACACAGTGATGAACTGTACAGCCGTGTGTCATCTGCTTAACTGTACCTCCTGAAGACATCCCCAAGGTGACGCATACTATGTATAGATTAAACATAATTGGACCGAAAATTGACTCTCAATTGAATGTGTTCTGAAGGAACATGAATCCAGATGAAAGCGACAAGTCAGTTGTGTTGGAAAAATACCTTGGGATAGCTTTTGTTTTCTGTGATGAGTTCTAAAAATGGGGACTTCTTACGCATTTCACTGGGTTATTGTAGTTTTGTAGTTGCTCATGGAATAGAAAATAACTTGGATTGTTTTTGTTGTCTGTGATGAATTCTAAAAATGGGGACTTCTTGCCCGTTTCATTGGGTTATTGTAGGTTTTGAGTCGCTCATGGAATATCTCACTCTGATTCTGTTCTCCATCACCTTACTGAACTCCTGGGATTTCTTTGGAATCGTTTTATTTTTCCATTTCGCCACTGTGATGTAAGTTTTATTTCACGGTAATTGTTTGGGTTAAATTGGAGTCACTGAGTTGATTTTTTGTCATGTGATAAAAATTGTCAACGATAAATTCAGGTCATCATCATTAATAAACAAAATGTCATCATACCTACGGCTAGACAACTTTCACACATGATCATTTAATGACTGATGCTAAGGACCCTGCAACACACATTTTGTTACATTTCTAGGTCTAATAATCCCCATTAATGGAACTCTTCAGTAATGGCATCATAAAAATCCATAGGAAAAAACAAACATTACACTGCAGTATGACAGTGACCTTTTGAAGTAAACAAGAATGCACAAAAAACCTTATTTTCCCAGTTCTTCAATCTGGGTGCAGCATCACCGACAACCTCAGGTTGTTTCTCCTCTGACAAAGACTCTCGCTCGTTCAGGGCGTTTGACTCATAGGCTGGCCTTATTTCAGACTTCACGTCTAAGGGGACAAAATGCAAGAAATTCAGTTGCTTACCTACTAATTACATTAATTAAATAATGAATTACTACGAATACAAGAGAACATAAGAAATATAATACTATACAACTCTATCAATATAGCGCATTTCACAACAGCTGCTGCAGCTGTAACAAAGTGCTTATTACTATATTACCATGATACAGCTACAAGGAAAAGTATCACAATATAAAGCAAAAATATCACATGAAGATAAATGTTTGCTTCAAGTAGTACAATGCTTTGTAGAATTGACTTTTACAGATAATACAGTTCAGTGTATTGTTTGAATTATGAAATTTGCCTGAATTTGGAGATTTTACAAATTAATCAAGGAGCCTTTGGAAGTGGGATCAAGGGCCACCAGTTGCCTATCTTTGCTCAAGGTAGAGTCCTGGTTGTCCAAAACTTTGACTGTTTGCCCATCTCCTTTAATGTTGCAACTGTTTCCGAATTGTCTCAAATTAAATGCAACAGCATAATGTATTCTCCTTTCGTGTGGTCATTATGGAGTATGGAAATAAAAATACATTGTAGATCACGTAAATAATGGCTAATCAACAGAAATATGAAAATGTTTTATGAGGCTTAATACTTTCTCAATGCACTGCATCTATAAAAAAGGCAAATATTAAGTTGTACCTGTTGATACCTCTGGAGAAAGAGCCTCATCATCGAAAGCATCATTTAAATTCAGCTGGGTATAATTCTTCAATTCTGGAAAAAAAAAGAAGTAATTATGCTGACTCCACACTATAACTGTCAATAAAATGCTATATCCCACCTGTATCAGACATAATTGTAGAATCACTGTCTTCTGTTGAAGGAAAAATGATCTAGATGCAGAAAAATATAAAGCACTGAATTGTTGGGACGTTGTGTAAAATGTACATAAAATTACAATACAAAGATTTCTAAAGCCCTTTCAATGCACCATATATTCATTTGAATACATTACAAAATTGAATGTTCAAACTAAGAAAACATGTTGAAAACTCCCTCGGCATGTTTTTATTTTATTTATGGCGTTAAAAAAACCCTTTATATCATAGATAATCATCAAGGTCTGCAGAAGCAGGATAACTATTCTGATCATTTGAATCAGTTTTGATGCAGCAGGGCGACATCTAAAACATGCAGGACACCAGCCCTCGAGGAACAGGGTTAAGTTAGGAAATTCAAGAATGTCCAATTTTTGCATCATAATCTGAACAATTCCTAATGCTGTATTAAAAAAAAATGAATATTAATGAATAAAAGACATGTAACATACCTTTTCAAACTTCTCCACCCCATCTTCCGCCATATGGAGCATTCTGTGGTCATGAGACATTGCAGACATTGGTGCAGGGGAGGCACCAAACATACTGCAAAGATCTCGCTGGGCTTGCGAAGTAAAAGACTCACTCCTCTGCGGTGTCTTCTTTAAGATCCCACCTGGTGTGGAAGCTCGAGCTGGCGTTTGCCCTTTCTGCAATGGGGTGCTGGGAGGCAGTTGCTTATCAAAAAACTCAGGGGAAAGTGGGCATCCAAAATGCACCCGCTTCTTTTTCTTCTTTTCTGCAGATGCCCCAGACAACTCGCTGGCTTCTGTATGCACAATAATGATCAAAATGGAAAGAATTCAAGGTTATTAACAGTGCAAGCTTTTTGTAAGGCCAATCACTTTTATGTAGAAAAATTTCTTGTTGTGGTTTTGGTTGCCAAAACCGTAAGAGCAACAACAAAAATTTGAAAATATATATCATCACAGCCTCTACCAGTCCTGAAATGCTGAAATTGACAACAACAAATTGGACAACTAAAGTGCCTTTTCTGTCATGTCATGTTTCTGTCTGTTTTCTTTCACAATAAATTAAGATGGTAAACATAACGCATCCCAAAGACTTTTTGGCATCTCAATCGTTCATAGGTTGTTATGTATTAATCAGTAAGGGTTCATTTGACTTACATTTCCCCTGAAGTCTACTTATGGGATATGCTCACTACTGCCTATCTGAAAAGGAATTGCTTTAAGTGACCACACTCGGCTGGCCCCACATCACTGGAAGTCCGGTGCTCCAAATCTTTCCAAGTCCAACTTTTACATTTTGACACATCGGCCATCAAGACTTGTCTCGCAGTTATTTATCCGTAATTGATACACACAGGTCGGCTCACTGACAGCGCGAGGATGCACATGTTTTAACAAAAATGGCTTTAAATGATTAATCAAACAGCAAAAAGTTGTCAATTAATTTAATGATCAATTAATCTTGCCACCTTAAAGGTCAATCTATTTGGGACCGACATGAAAGACAAAATTCTTGCATGACCAAGAGCAGTGTGTATTTTACCGGATGATTGAGAGGGGAGTGAAGAGAACTGGAAAACAGAGAAAGATTCCTTTGGTGAAAGTGATGTGAGGTCACTAGGCTTTGGTCGGCTGGGGCTTTGAGGTTCAAACACATTTTCCTGTTGAGAAAAAATATGTTCCATTGCCTTTCTGTTGGACTTAGTTCAAGTGTTTCCACCTAACACACGTAGAAGCATTGGCATTACTAACTGTTGTCGATGATGTTGACACTCTGTAAACAGTGGGACACGGTGAAGTAACTTCAGTGTGAAAGGTATGGTGCATTTACAGCTGACTTTGTTTTTGTCAAATTGTATATACAGCACATCAATCTATTTAACCAACTTGTTTATTTACTGTACAGTTGAACCACACTATTTGCGGAGAATTGGGACTGGCCCGGCCTACAAATAGTCAAAATTCAAACTGTCGCCAACTAAAAGGAATTGGAAAAAAAAAATAATAGCAATAAAAACCTAAAAATTCTCAGTGTGCTATGGAGCGAGATGGCATGTAACGGTCGTTTAGTCAAACAACGATACATACAATTTTGTAAAGTGGTGCTTCATGAACCAAAAAGCACGTCTTACAGTACTATACAAACATGTTTTGGAGATGTTTACAACTGTTAAGAATTCAGTGCCGCATTTTTGTCAATTCCTAACTAATGTGTGTCTACAAGCAAATCTCACACCTGTTGGTTGTTTTTGGAGGAAAAGGCACAATGTTCCAAGGACATGTGTCGCTCACGGTAACCACGAAGAGGTGTACAAGGAAGCACAGGTTGGGTTTCTTCTTCAGTCTCACTTGACGGCACAGGTTCTGTTTTGACATCGTCATTGCATTCTGCCACTTGCTCCTTATCTCCCTATGGATCCAACAGAATACTTAGAAAACTTTTAATCTGTAGAACAGCAAAAATGCTGTACTTGTTTTTTTTTTTTTAATTAACTAGAAAGAAGCAGAAACCCGATTTAAAGACGGCAGTCAAGGGAGTCTATGGGTAGAGTGATAATACCTCCTTGTCTCTGCCATTTAAGGGAAGGTCTGGAGTGTGTGCAACTCTTATCTGCACTTCGCAGCGTTTGAGGGGGCCCACACGACGCTTCTTGCTGGGTGTGGGTGACGCTGCTCGATGGTGGTTCTCTTTCCCTTCTTGGTTGTGTTCATCTGAAATAAAAAAATGCAGCCAATGGAAAAGATTTGAAGACACACAAAAACAATACTGGACTTTTTTTTGGGTCTTAATTATTTGGGGCAGGCATGGATGTAAAATGGTTAGTGTTTGTGTTTCTGTGTTCTACAAACTTGAAAATATTGCAGTGAGTACATTACAGACAAACTGGTGGTGGTGGGGGAATGAATATTATGACACTATTATGTGCGTTGTAATTGATCTCTCACAGAAGCATTTTTCTGGAGACTTACAATGGAAAAGAACTTGCCATAGCATGTCCATCCATCCATTTTCTATACCGCTTGTCCCCACAGTGGTCGAGGGTGTGCTGGAGCCTATCACAGCAGTCATCAGGCAGTAGGCGGGGGACACCCTGAACCGGTTGCCAGCCAATCACAGGGCACACAGAAACGAACAACCATCCACACTCACATGCACACCTCGGGACAATTTGGAGTGCTCAATCGGCCTACCAAGCATGCTTTTTGGGGGGTGGGAGGAAACCGGAGTGCCTGGAGAAAACCCAGGCGGGCACGGGGAGAACATGCAAACTCCACACAGTGGAATCGAACTCGCACCCTCCTAACCGTGCTAACCAGTGCTCCACCGTGCTAACCAGTGCTCCACCGTGCATACAATATGGAGTGGAAGGGTTTTCTGTAGTCATAATATTAAAATATGCATAAAAGAGTTCACAACTATTGAGGCGAAAGCAATCACAGAACTTACATACATACAACTGGCAAACCCCACTGGATCAATCATTCTCTTTTACTGCTGGGTAGCTAAGTCTTTTTCTCTGGCTAGTGATGTTGGAAGTTGCCTCCATTATATACAGTCAAGACCGAAATTATTCCTACATACAATAATGTACCATATTTTTTTTGTGCCGTGAATAAACATGGAATGCACTGACACTTGGCTCCCAAAGTTGGGGTTAACCATTTCTTTTGCATGGTGCATTGCTGCCAGACAGGCAGCAATAAAGCCACTGACCATTGTTGAGAAATAAACTTTTAATCCTGGTGTAACGACTTACCAGAAAGATAATCCTTTGTCGTCATGCATCCACCAGTGTTGTCATCCTGATCACAAACCTCGCTCTCCTCCACAAACACCAAAGTCTGGAAGGAAGCTATTTTCTGCTTCAGGGTGGATGCTACTCGAGGAAGGAAGGGGCTACCTCTGACAAGCTGCTGAGTTCAGATAGCGGACACAACAATTCTACTCAGTGCTGCAACTCAATATTCAATCATGAAGGACAAAACAAGGACGCCTATGACTAAAATGAGTAAAACCAAATAATACCAATGTTGTTTGTTGTTTTGATCATAAAATAATTGTCAGATCAAGTTAAAGAGTGTGAGCGCATTCCCTCATTCATCATAAACAATTTAGAAGAGTATTTGATTTATGTCGGTGTGGAAATAGTAACAAAAGTGATTGTATTTGTATCTGTGAAGATTACAAACAAAGCCACCAAGTTTTCTCAACCTTGTCATTGTTGTATTGGCGTCTACGTTATACGTATATATATATAACAAGTACTATTACTAGATATACATTTGTTTTGATTTACTGTTTCCACTGTCTTTGTATTTGCATCATTATCTATTGTTATATGTAAAGCGCTTTGTTGCTGCTGCAGCCGTTGTGAAATGTGCCATATAAATCAACTTGTATTATATTTGAATGAAAGTCTGCCTCTTTGGCACAGATGAAGAAACTTTGTGAAAGTGAAACCGCCATTGTTTTGCCTTGCTTATTTACAGACCTTTACATTGCCGGTGATGTGACAAATATAGGAATCATGCAATCTCCTAATGTAGATATAAAATTTATTGGACATAACCACAGCCCTGTCACTACCTAACGACAACCATACCACACAAAGCTTAAAATTATGCAAATCACAGATTAATCAGGGTAAACTATTACAAGTCTGAATGCATGTAACCAACATTCCCAAAGTGTCACTTTGTTAATAAATAAATAAATAATGTATATATTTTAATATTAATGTAAAAATAGTTATTGGTCTTTTTCTTGAAACATGACAGTGTAAATACAAAGATGATCAAAAGCTTTTAAATTTACTTCTCACCTCTGGAGTTTGACAGTTGGAGGAATTCTTCAGTTTTTCTTGTGCGATGAAGCGGATGAGCGAGTTTGTTTCTGGTGAGCCTCTCACACCTACATTAGAACGTCTTCTTCTTGCCTTGAATTTTGCCAAATGAGACTTTTCTGGAGCAAGAGACAAAGATATGGTTGGTCAAGTTTGCTTTCTTAAAATACAGTAATAAGAAAAGGTTCAGGCACTCCAGATAATTTTCACGAGTTTCCTTCTTAAGTCAATGTTTGTTCAAATCAGCAATTTCAGTTTTTTTTTTTTTTTTTTTTTGTCGTTGTGCCCAATTTAATGCACCTGACTAATTTTGTTCAAGAAACAATTGCACACTTTCTGTAAATGCTTCATTTCACTTCTCAAATATCACATATTTAACTGTAATTGCTGATCTCAACAGCCAATGGTTTATAAAGGAAAATCTTCAAAATGATCAGGGGTGTCCAAACCTTTTCATACAACTGTACATTGTATCTTCAACCTCACCTTTACTTCCAGATGCTACTGGACTGAAACTTTGCACAGTAATGCCAAACTGAGAAGGTTTGAGTTTCTGAAACTCAAGAGGCTCCCTTGATACAGTTTCAGGATCCTTTGAAGGGGACATTTTGCTCTCGTCTGTCTTCTTGTCCACGATGATCATCTGTTCAGTGGCCATCTGCATAAACCATAAACTACAATGCTACAACTTGTATTCCAGGGGGCATCTGATGTCAACACAGCAAGCATCACTGTGACTTCAAAAAAGTGTATTGGCGAGACCTAACATGAGTGTTTGATGTTGGGCAAAACATGCATTGAATGAAAATGATCCTGATTTCTTACGGGTGCTAACAATGCAGACACGAGCGCAAAAGAAGGAAAAGCTAGCTCCTTGGCACCTCATGAATACTTTTATACACAATTGAAGATGCTCCGGGGAAAAAAAGCTATGTGGCATAATAGAATTATCACAGCCAAATTCAAATAGTAAAATGACTGATTTGTGGTTAGCTTACGTTACGTTGAGACTTTAGTGACTGTAGCTACAACTCCTTTAAAGTACCAACCTTGCAAGTATACGGAATCAAGCATGAGTAACTGTCATAAAAAAAGTACATATATACATATATATACTAAAAAAAAATGTCCAGTTGGGGAAAATAACCGATGTGTATTACATTAAAATAGAATCCAAATCCAAGAGTTTCAAATTACCCTCCATAACACCGCGTGTTGCATTTGGATCCTTCCGCCGAGAACGTCATTCAAAACAAAAAACTCCGGAGAATTATTTTTTTTAACTGACGTCTTGTTTTGCTATAAAATATAAATCGGTTCATCGGGACTACCACAAATTAGATTTGTTAAAAATGGCCCGATACAACAATATAACACACGCTTATATTTTCTTAGGTACTAACTTCTAGCGCATTTGTGCCGGCCGGCAAGACTCGTTTAATACGAATTGCCCAATGGGAATGCAGCAATGTCTCACGTGTCCTAAAGAACTGTTTTGATTAGCCATCAGAGTTTGAATTAAATTACCATTCCTTGTTGCATGATGTGTCATGTACGTTGATAATTACCCTATTCTATACAATAGTTAAAAGCCATCAATAATAATAAAAAAATACATTGACTTGGATCACTTCGCTGCCACGTTGCCATTAAATTGCTCAATAGGTGGCGCTGGCGGTGACGCACCCGTTGTCTTGCTGTACTTATGCTGCTATGATAGGATCTTGGTGTTATGTAATGCTTTATTTCCCTTCCCTTATTTCCCTATTGTTATTGTATATATATATATTTTTAAACATTTAGTTAAACTTCCGACTGTATCCATCTTATTCCTACGCCACATTATCCTTTGTGTGAAATGTGGGACAAAGTTCCATTATAGCTAAACTATTGTTTTATTTCTATGGGACCTGTTGGTGTGACTCTTGTACTCCACTTTGTATGACAGATACAGACTAACACACAGAAACGAACAACCATCCGCACTCGCACTCACACCTAGCGGCAATTTGGAGTGATCAATCAGCCTATCCAGCATGTATTTTTGGGACGTGGGAGGAAACCGGAGTGACTGGAGAAAACCAACACGTGCACGGGGAGAACATGCAAACTCCACACAGGGAGGGCCGGAGGTGGATATCGAACCCGCATCCTCCTAACTGTGAGGTGGATGTGCTAACCAGTGCCGCCTACACATATTTTACAAAGTAAATAAAAAGTTGATAGTGAAATTGATTCCGAAGTAACAAATTTCCTAAAATAGGGATGATTCCACTTGTTTCACACATAATTTGGACCTTGACAAAGAGAGAGGTTGGCTGGATGACTTTACAGTTATTTGGTTGAAGAGGTTTGTCAAAAACCGTTGGCAATTATTTTTAAAGGCATTCAGTGTTCGTGACGATCATGCAAGATACAGTTTTTATACAATGGCTAGGTGATTTTTTAGGGAAAAAAAGACAAGTATCGTACCTCTTCATTCTCCTCTACGCTATCTGATAGTGGGCATTCTGCAGTTATGAGACATTACAAGCAGCAGGGAGGCACCAAACCCAGTGAGATTTCTAAAGTTTGACTTGGTTTGTGGGGTGTGAAACTCAATCGGGCTGGAGCAGGTGCCCCAGCCCCGCAACCACCTTTCTGCAAAGCGGAGTTGAGAAGCAGGTGCTTATCAAAGAGCTCAAGGGAAAGAGGACATCCAAAATGCATTTGCTTGTTGTTCTTCTTTGCCTCAGGTGCTTCGGATGAGTCCTCTTGTCGTATATAGACAGGAAAAAATTGTGTGCGTGCAGTACTGTGTGGAAAGACGTTATATACACACAGATGCCTATTTTTTCTTTGTATTCCAACGAATATAATTCAAATATTAATGGACGTTTGTGTAAGAATCTTGCTCATTTACACATCTGAAGCAAGTTATCGGACCTTAGCCCTTTATCTGGCTTTGAATATTTGACCTGCGCCTATCCCTAGAATACCCGTTAGGCTTCAAATATTTCAAATATAAAAGTTTTTAAGTCCCCTGCTTTTCAGAACGCTCCACCCATACTGATCCAGCCTCACAGGCAGGATTTAACCCAAATGAAAGACTAGTTCCTTGCTTGACTGAGTAGTATGTGTTTTACCTGCTGACTTAATTTCCAGCAGAGAGGAGAATGATGAGATTAGCAGAGCAGAAGACGATTTCGCCGGTGAAGCTAATGTAAGCTCAAAGGGCCATGCTTGGCTGAGGCTTTGAGGTTCAAACACATTCTGTTGAGAAAAAGTACGGTACATTCTGCTGGACTGCAGCGCACAAGTCTGCTGAAGAAAATGGGTCGCAGGCTTGATGCAGTTAAAGCAACTAAGGATTATGCCACCAAATATTAAATATAATATATAATATAAATGTTAGTCAAGCTTGAGTTTTTATTTAAAAGTGAAATTAGCTCCACAATGTTCTTTACAGTAATATGTTGTATGTGCTCCCACTAGTCTAAACACTGAATTCTGATTAATATTACATTTGTGGAATTTGACTTGCAGCAAAAGTCATCTCAGGGGGCAGCCATTTTGCCATTTGCTGTCGACTGAAAATGACATCACAGTTTTCAGCTTTCAGGTCACAACCAATCATGTCTCAGCCTCCGAAAACTGGTGAGCCATGATTGGATGGGACTCGAGACCTGGTGACTAAATGGCTGTCCCTTGAGATGGATTGTGTTTTTTTAATTCATATCCCGCATATGATTAATTAATCACAACGCTGTGTTTCGGTTAGTTGGGCTGCACAGAACATTTAAATACAAAGAAAATTTGATTAGGAATGACAGACGAGTGGGGCAAACAAGTGTGACACACTGTTTTATTTAATGGAGGGAATTTGGATCGGGCTTGGGTAGCTCAGAGTCGAGGCTGTATCGTGGGCATTAATCAGGTGTAGATCAGGGCAGGTGGCATTCAGGCTTGGTCACTGGACGGGTGGCGATCAAGCTTGGTCGGTCAGAAGACGGGACTGGGTCGGCAACTGTGTGGTATGAATACTGCTGGGGCCTGAATTTCCCCACCCCCGGGATCAATAAATGTTCAATCACCAAATCAGAATTTTTGTCTCGTTCCCCTTTTGATCTGAAATGCCTTCAAGTAAACATCAAAATCAAAAGAATTGACCTTCCTATCCATTACCTTTGGACAGTACATCATATCTATAATGTCACCCTGGATAGACTCAAGGTCACCCATGAGATAATGTAAAGAAAGATGTGAAGGATAATGTTTGATCCCAAATGTGTGAAGGACCGATACAGCAGGTCCTTCGTTCATTATCATCAAGGGTCTCAGTAGACTGTGCACATGCTTTATTTATTATTAATTTATGCATAGTTGGCATGTCAATTTTGACAGTTAATATTGCTGCTTTCACTCCCAAACGCATAATATTTTTTATTCCTCCTTGTAAATGATTGCTGCTCCTTAGTCTTGCTGCTGTTGTTCACATTCACAACAGAATATTTATTACATGCAGTATTGCATTCTGCTTATAGGTCTTTAAATGTAGTTATCCGTCCACTAATAATACTTAATATTGACTTGCTTTTTTACTTCGGTATTAATACAAAATATAGTTCCTTTTACATTGGATACTGCTGACTATTCATGTTTATGTTCATAATTTCTATTTATATGTGTATAATTAAAATTTCTGCTTCTGGTTGAGTTCTGTGATGTTTATTTTTTTGCATTGCAGTGTTTTCCTGCTGCATTTGTTTTATGTGTCTGGTTTTGCATCATTCTTGGGTTGGCAGCGTTTGGCCATTAGCGGCCATTTGTGGTCTTTGTCAGCAATCGTGCAATTCACTTTTGAATATGCGATATTTATAATTCATGTACAATTGACTTATATTTACACTGCTACTGTTTTTTTCAACACTGCACTGCTTTGTGTACTTGCTTCTTGTAAATATGTACTTAGAAGCAGACACTACCTTCTTGGCAAGTTACAGAGGGCAGTGAAATGTTTTGGTCAGAGTACCTCCTTGTCAAAAACAGTCAACACAAAAACTGAGTATAAAAACAAGTCAACACATTTCAAATAAACACATCTGAAAGGACATATCTGATGTTTGGACCTCTATTGGGACATGTTTGTGTTGCTTTTGAATGCTCCTGCTTCCTCCTTCATTCAACAAACAATATCTAAGACTTGCACTGCATGTGTGAATTGGGATGGTTATTTTTCTGTATGTGCCCTGGGTTTAGGATTGACAAACCATCCTTTTCCATGGTGCTCCCAGAACATTTGCCCAAAGTCTGATGGTGCCTGGGAAATAATCATACCAGTACCCCGTCTCTACCTTGCTGGCGTCTGATTTGAAAGTGGAGCTCTGTGGCCGTTATTGATCCAGCCACAGGTCCAGTTGTTCCGTCAAGAGTCACTCTCATCAGTCTTTGAAAAATGTGTATTGTGATATTTCCTGACCCTGTCTCGACGTTTCAACATGTGTGTCTTGTTCAGTGGTGTTCAGGTGTCAGAGTCCTGCAACCCCCGAAAGACTTTTTACAATTTTTGACAGTCACCTAAATCTTTACTTTTTTGCCCCATTTTGCCTGAGGAAAACAAGCTGCCTATTAATGATGCACACTGTGATATAGGGTGTTGATCTCCTTAGGCCTGACCATCCCTCATTATAGGAATACACATCACTTGCTTGTATTGAATAAACATTGAAGTTTATACAGCATGTAGTTGGAGAGTATGCATACAAATTATCGCATGGTCAAAATACACACTTGCCTAATAATTGTGCACACAGTGTATAGTGCAGATGCAGCAAAGGTGAAATTTTGAAAGCATAAAAGAGAGACAATATTAAAATATTGACAATGTACAACTAACTGCAAGATGAGAATAAATGTTCACACGGCTCAAGAGTTTCTTGATACTTGTTTGTACAACTTTGAGACCGAGCGGCCCGCTTCATCGCTTTGTTGTCTGGGTGCAGGGCAGGGATGGAGGAAAAAAATTGCAGTTTTGTGACACGAGTGGGGAGAAATTGAGATGCTATTTCGTTGTTGCCATAGTGAAATTGTCTCGCCGAATGTACAAGCTTCCCATCTCCTCCGGCTCACTGGTCGACGTGTTCAAATAAAAGGTTGAGTTCAATCGATGAACATGATGTCAGGCACACCAGAGAAATGGCTGGTGGAGTAATCCTTTCATCTTTAAAAAGTCACAACTTTTTTATACTTTTCCACCTTTAAATCCACCAGCTATGAACTACTGAATACATCCATTATTAAAGAATGAGGTTATGTTTGCTCCAGAGGAAACATGATTCTAACCATTTTCAAGCAAAGAAGAAATTAAAAACGGATGCTGAAAAAAACGAGGAATGAGAAAATGATACTCGTCTCTCTACATGCGACTTTATAGACATCCATTAGTTTTGATAATACAAACCACAAATGTAGTACACCACAACCTAGAACTGGGTCTATACTGTTAATTATTACACTGTTTTAGTTTGGTGCCTCCAGACATGTGGAAGCCTAGCGACTGACCCGTTGAGGAACTACATTCTTAATCCTGTGGCAATGATTTACAACCTATAATCTCTTGTCTTGATGCAGCCTCCATTGTTGTTGTTCCGAATTGGCATCAGATCACAGACCACACTCTTATCCACATTGATCAGGCTGGGATGGGCAAAGAAAGATCAACCAACCAACCAACCAACCAACCAACCAACCAACCAACCAACCAACCAACCAACCAACCAACCAACCAACCAACCAACCAACCAACCAACCAACCAACCAACCAACCAACCAACCAACCAACCAACCAACCAACCAACCAACCAACCAACCAACCAACCAACCAACCAACCAACCAACCAACCAACCAACCAACCAACCAACCAACCAATCAATCAATCAATCAATCAATCAATCAATCAATCAATCAATCAATCAATCAATCAATCAATCAATCAATCAATCAATCTCTCCCTCTCTCTCTATATATATATATAGATATAGTCTCTCAAAAAGATGTACGTAATTTCGTTTCAAAAATACTTTTTACAATACAAACAACATACAAATACGTCATATTGTATCACTTAAATATTTTCAGTGTGTTGACCTTTGAGGAAATGACAGTAAAATAATGTCTTGATTCAAAACTATATGAATAAATGCTAACTTAGGAAGTTTCATTTACCTTAGCTAGTGGAAACTAAAGTCACAGTTAACGTCATACTCATTGGTCGAACTAGCAAAGTTAGCAACGTTTCAGAAAGACTGAAATTGTTATTGTCAAATTTGAAGTTAGAAAACGCTGGCTAGCTGCTGGCTTGTCATGACCGTTAGATTGCAGTGGCCAGAAAGCACTTGTAATGCCCTGTGGACGGACAACGCAGTTTCCGCCCTTTAGTTGCTTCAACAGAAATCCACACACAAACTACTTAAGCCAACATTCAAGATGAAATGCCCCTATGCACTTTCACCTTTGCTGATGTCACAACCACCAATCATCAGGCCAGCCCTTAACAGTCAACACTCAATGCTCAACACAACACTCAACTAATGGAAAAGGAACCACTCGGGGCCAAGCCGTCTCGGTGTAGGACCTGGCTAATGGAAAAGCGCCAGAAGTTATAGATATCACAGTATGTTGAACCATAAAGTTAAAAGGGCAAATAGACTTAACTCTTAAGATGCTGCCAAATGGCGAGAACATGTCTTTTTTTTTTACTAGCAAATTGCATAAATGAGGAATGAATAGTAAATAAATAAATCCAAGTCCACAGATTGATAGATGTTTTTCCAATATTGAGGCTGCATAATAATAAGAGTAACTCAGATTCGTTAGAATCGGGTGTTGTCTACTCCTTGGGCTGCAAGGAATTTGGGGACATCTTAAGCCGAACAAGGAAGCAGGTGACAGCAGCGACGAGTTTGCTCTGCAGCCTGCCTGACTGGCAGGTTTTTTTTTCTCGTATGGTGGCTTATTAAGGTCACGAAGTGATTAGGATTTCCATCCATAGGCAAGTGATCTCGCTATCACTTAACAGCAGGTGGATGGGTGAAAGGGACAGCCCTTTCAACATCATGACGTCACCTGTTTCAACATGCTAATGTGCATTAAACAGTAGAGAGCGGGATCATTTTGGAAAATACAAGATTAGATGCAGAAATGGGGACATATTGCCCAAACCATTACAATATTGCTCACTTTCCCCCTCAATGTGGGACCTCTGGACGTTCACTTGAGCTACTAGCTGATGAGGTAGCTAGTAGCGAGTAGCTGGACAAAATAGAGCCTGTGGCGGTTGCAGCACTATTGTGCGCCAAATTGGCTGGTGAGAGCCATCAAATGCATGACACCCTGGCACAGGTGCCGTTCCTACTGATCTCTTTTTAACAAAACTTACTTAAATGTTATTTTAGTTGGAAATATCGTGACTTTGGTTTTGACGTCATTTTGCCCCATATACGTCCAAATCTATGGGGAGAGATTTGTCTAAAATCTCACAAATTGTTCTAAAGGTAATACAACTGTGCTGCTAAGCACTTTTAATGTAGGTATTATATCTAAAATACTTATTATTATCATTATTAAGTGGAAATGTTTTTCTTTTGTACTAGCTGTTCTTTAACCAAAAAATTTCAGAATCCCTGATTATTTGAATTTTCAATATCCAAATGCCAAAATATCTGGATGGCTGTTTATGATAAAACACTCAGAGATTATTTTATTGGTACATAAAAATGACCATATTTTCCGCACTATAAGGCGCATTTGAAAACTTAAAATTTACTCAAAAGACCACAGTGCGCCTTACAATGCAGAGCGCCTTATATATGGATCAATTGATGAATTTGTTGATCCATACTGGTTGTACATAGCCCTCTGCCAAAATGTTTCAGTCCATTTTAGTACGACTAGTAAATTACAAGGTCGCATCGCTTTCAGCATTACGGCAACCGTGGTCATGGGCGTCACTGAAGTAAGCTACTACTGGTCGATCGCATGACATTTAGAAAAAATATATATTCCGATCCATCCAATCGCTTGATTGACATACAAGCCTGTCGGGAGGCAGTCACAGTGAACCGCCCCACATAAATAAGACCTTCATCAAAGCTAACAAGCTAATCAACGCATTACGCATCAACGCACGCACTCGCTTCTTTTAAACTAAAGAAAGTTTATGACCATAAAAAATGAGTGGGGTTGCTGGACCAAGTAAGAAGCCAAACCAAACTTTCATACGGAAAGGGAGTTGAACTTTACCTCATTGACTGGGTTAACATTCCCTTTAGCACAGCATCATCTAATGGATGCATACCGCAACCCTAGTCAACCCCAGTTTGATGCAGCAGCTTCTATTCTATGCGCCTTTTAATCCGGTGTGCCCTATATATGAAATAATTTCTAAAATAAAAAAAATCAATGAAGGTGTGGCTTATAATCCCGTGCGCCTTATAGTACAGAAAATACGGTACATTGGGCAGTGTAATAGAAACAAGATAAAATTCTAGGTTTTGTAAAAATTTCATTTAGGGTTGCTTATTTAAACATACCTCCCCAGTAATAATTTTATTAAGATTACTACCTTCAGTGTGAACTTGGTGAACTGTCTCTGACAAAATAAACACACAAATCAAGTAGATCTCTTTTTTTATTTGTGTATATAGTATGTATATACACACATATAAAAAAATAAGGGCGTATGTACAATGATAATAAATATCAACGTGTTTGTACAACAAATAAGTTACTTAAAATTACTTTAAAACAAACATAAAAGTTCAATACGATACAGGCAAAAGTAGGTCAACCGGAATGAACACAAAAATATACCGCACTGGAGTGGTTATGGCAAACAAATGTGAAGTTTGAAGACTTCTAAGACATGCATTTTACTCCAACAAAAGACTTGTTTAATCATTCTTTTGATTGTTTTTTTTCTTCAAAATGCAAAGTAAAGCAAAGCCTGATAACAAAAGAAATACTCAACAAGACATGACCAAGTAGTGTATTTCCAAGAATGTGTTTAAACTTTAAAGTATTGGATACCATCGAGTGCACACATTCTAGCACTAATCTGCTTTAAATCAAAAGCTTGTTATTTGGTTTTTGGCAGCTAACAAATTAAATAATGATTTTGGTATATTGGTGAGCCTTCATGAATAGAAACAAGAATCAGGTCCAGGAGATCACTGCTGAAAAGTAAACAGGAAACAAACAGAAAATCCATTAGCCTTAAGCCATTTTTTTTCTTGAGGGAACATTTTGCTGCAGTTAAAATATTCAGAAAGCTGGCAGACATCAGCTCAGAATTGTAAAATGGACGGACAGCTCAATATTGATCTGTTTCAGAAAAATAACTTGGGGCAGAAGAACATCTGCAGTCTACTTTGGCTTACCCAAAGGTGAAGTGACACGAGCAACACAGCC
The DNA here is from genome assembly GCF_059516105.1 of Syngnathus floridae. NCBI lineage: Eukaryota > Metazoa > Chordata > Actinopteri > Syngnathiformes > Syngnathidae > Syngnathus > Syngnathus floridae. The sequence continues at coordinate 13,383,005 of NC_142417.1, read as the reverse complement.
ATGAAACAAAATCCTTTCCTTGAACCATAAAATGAAGGCTCAACTGAGAGCCTTAGTGTTTTACAATACTGTATCATATCAAAAAATCCTCAAAAATGCTCAATCCAAAAAAATGCGTTTGTACAATGGTGATGGAAATGAACAGTCCTTTTGCTGTTGCTCATGCAATATGTTCGTCTGATGGCTGAGTACCTCTCTGACCATGGGGTCATTGGGATACGTGACATTTTAGACCCGTGTCCACAGTGTGTTTCACAACTGAATGTTGTTGAAAGCTCTTGCGTTGCTCTCCTGCGCAATGCAGACATGTCCCAAACAATCACCCTGTTTTGAGAAGAGTGAGAAATTGTAGAAGATTGAGTAACAACGCAAAAAAATAGTTCCATTGTTCATGAAAAAGAAGTGAAACAATACCTGTAATAGATTCAGAGGCATTGTTCTACTGTATCCTATCAACTTGGAAATCATCATTTGGTCCTTCGTTGTGGCCTCGTGTGTTTCCCACTTTTCTTCATCTCTTTGTCCGCAACACAAAATCCCCAACTTGGTCTCTTGGCCTCTAAGGAAGGGCATTCATGGTGTCCTGTCACACACACTGGAGTCCGGACTTGTTGACATTCAAAGCGTTGGGCGTGTGACAAAGTGTGGTAGTTTCCTTCTTTGCAGTGCAAGTTTACCACTGTCACCGTACAAAACATAAAGCACTTTTTGAAACATCCACAGCAGATGATTCAACTACATTCTCCATGCTTGTTGTCTTTGCGTTGTTGAAAAGTGTGCAGTCTTTGCCTTATTGCTGAATGCCAATAGCATTTTCTTTTCCAAGGGAATGAGCAAAGATCCAAAAACAGCTGATCTGACATGAATTTTCAACAACACGTGGTTCTCATGCACTTTTAGTACACCGAAGGTGCTTCGAAGGTCACCGAGCAGGTTGCAGCCTGGAATGTAAGCATTTGTTCTTCACGAAAGGTAGACTTAAGTCACTTGATGACCACTTGAAGGCTGCAGCGGTCCTTAAGAAATAAATAAAAAAACTTTTGGACCAATGTCTAAATTCAAACTGGTAAAAATAAACGAAAAAGAAATTGGACCAAAACATTTAGAGAGAGTGTCCTTCATTGAGAAACTCCCTTGCGTTCACTTCAATTGCTCTCTCATCGTCTCTCACGTCTTCACAGAGCTTCTCATACGCAAATATGATTGTTGTCTTGCTTCAGCATTAATCAGCCTCCTCTTGGCTCACCGTTAAAAATAAGGGAAGACTAGCTTCCAGTTTTAAGTGCAGTACAAGCTGAAAAACGACCCGAAAGATCGGGAATTGTTCTTGCCATCCATCAACTGGTCTCCGCAAAGATGCTGGAAGACGTTCTCGGTCCGCCCAACATCAATTAAACGTGCCCTTCAGACAACATATAATGCCATCGGTTGGATTACCATGCCTACGGTGTACTCCTGGGTAAATACACACTTTAGACAAATGGCCATTACACAGTGGAAGCAGGAAAAGTTCAAGACTTGGTGGCGTAGAGCACACAATAATTATGTGAGCGTGTGTTGGCGAACCATGGGTGTGAGTGTCTATATTTAACATGCTATAAATGTCTACAGTGAGCCAAACAGGCATTGGCAGGGTGAGGGAAAGAGCATTGGTAGGTGACAACGTGTCACTGAACGAGAGAGCGAGGGAGAGCAGGCATCCTCAAAAGGAGGGAGGTAGGTTGGTTGTTTTGTTTTTTTCCACCTCAAGGGAATGGAGACGGCGCAGAAAAGGCCTAGACCGACGACTCCTCTGGATTAGCGTCAGGCAGCACGCTCCTCTGCTGCAGAGTGCGCCTAAGCTCTTCTTTGAACGGGGTTGAGTAGTCGTTCCCACCCATGCTCAGGCCCCCCAGCCCGCCGCCACCAGCGCAAGACCCGCTAGCCCTCTCCTCCCCTGCTGTGCTCAGGTTCAGGCGGATGTAGCCGTTGCTACCGGAGCCTCGGATGTTGGTGAGACTGAGACGGCTGGGGGAGTGGATGGGCTGGCCTGGAATGGCACTGGGTGACACCGTGCTGGCGACGCCGTTGGGCCCCAGGGCGTGACCGGGAACAATTTTAAGCGAGCCGTCCGAGTAGTAGTAGTTAGCGCCGGTCTCCCAGAAACGGTCCTCGTCGCTGGGCATTTTGCTGGGCACAAAAGTGGGCGGCTCCTTTGGGAGAGTGATGGGATAGACCAAGGTACTTTCCAGGGGCTTCATGTCAGCTCCCTTTCCAAGTGCCAGTTTCAGTCTCCTGCGCAGGTAGAGCGCTGCGACCAAGAGCAGGAGGCACGCGGCACCGAGGGTGATGACCAGCACCCAGAAGAGCCCCATGCTGCTGTCAGGGGCTCGGGCTTCCATGAAGACGGGAGCGCTTGCGACTACAGCTACTTGGTAACGCTCCGTTTGAAACTTCACGCCCTGCTCCTCCGAATAGCAGATGTAGCGTCCTGCTTGGATCTGACCCGCTTCAGGGACAACGAGAGCCTTGAGGGTGCGGTCGAAGCGCGGCCCTCCGGCCTCTGGGTTGCCGAGAAGGAGCTCGCGGTCGTTGACAACCCAGAAGGGCTGAGCTAGGTTGGAGATCAACTGGCAGGGCAGCACCATGTCTGACCCCACCACCACGGTGACGTTACGAAGGCGAGAGTGCTCTAGAGAGAGATGGGGAAAGGAGGAGGAGGGATAGCGACACAAATAGTAATTATTTAAATTTATATCCTGAGCTATCTCAAGTCCACATAATTTACTCAGCTAAAACTCAATGCATTCCTTCATGACATTGACTACATCCTCTTGGTTTACCAATTCGGCCATGCAATAAAATTCAACCCCCACACGGGGGCACTGCTGAGGCATATCCCATCACTCACCAGGGCTGGGGATGGAGACAGGCTTGTCAAACTTTGCTTTTCCTCGGCTGAACCTCTCCAGCATGAGGTCTTGTGACAGAGAAGACGTGGATCTGAAAGGAGGAGGGATAGCGCTCGAGTTGAATCATAGTCTTTTGCTTGAATGTACTTTAAACAACACGGGATCTGCGAGCAGAATCAAACACTTAGAAATGATCCAATGTGATCCAACTGTATAATCTATTGTCTGCTTTATTGCTTACAGGTTGAGGTTTGATGTTGGTGAAATATAAAACTTTAGCTATGAGTTGCTGGTGGCAGTATTTCACACTCAAGGGTTCAATAAGGATTTTCAGTATTTTTTTTAAAGGTTTTTGTAGAGACTTTGAAAGCATTTGAAGACCACATCAAGAATAGACTACAAATTCAAATGAATGAATTAGTGAATTAGTCCTTACCCTCGGTGGAGGTCAATGCGAACACAAGCTCGACCCTCGCTATCCCAAGCGCAGTAGGGGTCTCTGGCGAGCAGACAGTCTGGCTGAGACTGATAGCGGCTGCAGTTGGCTAAGGGCAACTGGAGAACCTCTGAGCGAGAGCCGATGTAGACATACTTCTAACGAGAAACAATGAGAGAGAAAAGAGAACAGCAGATCAGAGGCAGTTGAAAAGGAAGACGAAAGATAAACAGACAGAGACAGTGAGAGAGCGACTCAATTCGGGGTTGGAGGAGATAATGGGATAATCACTCTCAATTACAATAACATTTAGCCGACGACCCTCTTCCCAGTGCAATCTGGGCTGCACTCTTCACAAAAGCCGCTCTAAAATGTTTGGCGTGGCTAAGTCAACATCAATGAGATAAACAGTGGTTTTGAAGGGCTTGTCTACAAAACAAAACACAACAAAACCTATCGATAAAGGGGGACAAGCCTCCGTGGAGGCTCAGGGACGAACAGTGTCAACACAGGGCAAGCAGACTGAGAAAACAGCAGGGACACAGCACAGTTTCAATTTACCACAGCGGCCAAGGATTGTAATTACTGTTATTGTGAAGCGGGTTTTGGGATTCACGAGACAACAAAGGGCAGGTTGATGACCTAGTGAAAAATATTGTGCTAAGGCATGGCAATGGCATGGCATGGAAATTCCAATGCAGCTCAGGTGTTTTGTCCCAGTCAATTCAGAAATTTAATTTTTTGTTGAACATGAAAAAGATATAAGTACTGTATCAATTTGTGTAATGCCACATGCCTACACCGACACAAAGTCTCAAATAATCTCAAATTATTGTTGCAGTGATTTTATGTGTCACAAAACTATGGTGCATTACATGTTATTTTTTGAAATTTTATCGTATACATTTACCCAATGCCCATTTTTCACTACACAATATCTTAAATTATCCCAAATTGTTGCAGTGGTTTTAAATATAAGGTCACAAAGCGAATACATTCTTAAGACGTCACACTTTTAATTATAGAGTCAACATGTACAGATAAATCAACAAAAATAGAAAAAAAATCAGCATGAAAAGTTAGGAAAATATGTCACAATATTATTTTGATTTTGCCCCATTTACAGTAAGTACCTAGCATTTGATTGAAAAATGATTACCGTAAATTTCGGACTATAAGCCGCAACTTTTTTCTCAAATTTTGAACCCTGTGGTTTATAGTCCGGTGCAGTTTGTATAGGATTTTTTCAGTGATTTTTGTGATTTGATCATTTATACACTCGTAAATAGGCTGTGGACCGCTGTTGTGCGGCACTGCTTTGCTGGACGGAGGGATATGTGACACGGTCACTGGGGAGAAGAGTGGTGTGTTGATCGCATGTTCATCCGCCAGGCAAATAGTGCCGTATAATTCACACAAAGAAGAGACAGAACGAGATCAAGACGGTCATTACTGAAAGGAAGCTTTTATACACAAAACCGTCATTATGGGGGACAAAAGAAATGCATGTGATGCCGCTTTTAAGTTAAAGGCAGTTGATGTTGATGACATTGAGTTGCGTCACCCTTTTCTTTATTTCCCGGTCACGTCTTCTCTGGAGCTATACGTGTCGCTCGCTAGGTTAATGTAATTTAGCGCTTCGTGCATGAATAAAATTAGCATGAACAGACCCTCATCATGCAAAATGCTAGAAGAAATGCATAAAAGCGACGACGAAAGAGAGACTGAGAAAGTGTGTGGCGAAGGATATCTAACGCTATTCCAATCGGACACTGAGGAGGAAGACTTCGATGTTTCAGTGCACAGGAGGAAGATGAAGACGATGAAGCTCTTTTTTTTACTTTTACTGGCATGTTTTTTTAACCAGCCCTGTTAGTGCTGTGCTACCGTGTTGCTGCTGTGTTACCGCCACGTCTCAGTGACTTTTACTGGTATGTTTTTTTTAATCCAGCTCTATTAGTGCTGTGTTACTTCCGTGTTACTGCGGTATTACTGCCGTGTCACAGGCAGTGTTTGGAAAAAAATGTTAAGGTATGCTATTAAAACTTTAAAAAGGCTTTCTGTGTACTGTCTTTCTTTGTAAATAACTCGTGCGTACGTGCGGCTTATAGTCCGGTGCGGTTTATATAAGAAAAAGACTAAAATATCCCCGAATTTTAGCTGGTGTGGTTTATAGTCTGGTGCGGCTTATAGTCTTTGAATTTCTGAATAACAGCCTGCATGCACCATGATGATATCATCGCAGTGATATTAATCTGGGAACGTTTTCAGACATACAGTAGTAGCTTTGCTAATGCCACACAAGAACATCTTACATGCTGTAGCCTTTGGGAAACAGCCAAAAACTGTATTTACCTTGGAGTGGGATATGGTAAGGCTGTCTACTGGCTGAGCGATGTCAAACAGCTGGATTTCTTCAATCACATGGGCGTCAGAGCCCAAGATAGCTACCCTCTGCAGCCAGCCTTCAACTGCAACACACAAGAGGGAAGCGGAGGAGGAAAAGCAAAGTGGATTATAGTAAGTTTTATGAATTGTTTCTAAACAAAGGCACTTAGCAAGCATTAAAATACATTATGTATCATTCAGTTCATAATATAATTGTTCAGCTTTTTATACTGAAAATCAACACCCTCGAGGCACACACCAAATGAATACCTACTGATAAAATACACAACAATGTCCGACTGTGACGTACTATTAAGCACTCTTGGTGTGATCACAAGACCCGATTGCAGTACAAGGACAAGTAAGTGTTGGCCGATTTCTAAATTCGATGGTTAAAAAACACTTGACATATTGCTGCATTTCATTCAGACAGTGATTATTTGATTCCCGGGCTACCAGTCCCACGCACGGATTTAAAGATGCGTGGTTTGCATTGCAAAGGACATCTGGCATAGAAACAGTGGCAAACATGCAAGTGACCCGCTGTGATGACCAGAAGTCATAACAAAAACTTTCAAGTACTAGCGAGACGGAAACACGCATATGTACACACGGACATACACGGAATATAGTATGAACACACACTCCTATTGCAAATGAATGTTGGCAAATTACTAAATTCTGTGGTGTAGTGTTGTTAAAAAAAACACTTGACAGACGGTCCATTCACTCATTTCTCTTTTCCATCAGCTATGTTGCGGCTAATAGCTAATCAAGCCGGTAGCCCAATTGGCACAATGTGCACACGTCTGCCAAGGGCCCTGTTGAGTTTGTGCCGTGAAGCACAACGAGCGGGGATTTGCACTTGGCTCCGGAAAAGCGAGCATGTATTACAGCGTCTGAGAGAGTGTGTGTGTATCAATATGTGTGCATGTTGGCCTCATGGGTTGCCCGCACAAACACGGTGTCTGCCGTCTCTAAACAGTCACACACCATACATAATGCAGTAGTCACTTTACCACTGCAGTTATCCGAATGGTCCGTAGATTTATGAGACAGGCTGCATTCACGTTCACATCACCACAAATTTTATATACGATTCGTGATTAAAATAGCTGTTGATTGTGCTTGATTTAAGCCAAAACAGGACACCTGTACAGGGGCCTGATGGCCACTCACAAGAGGTATTAATTAAGTCGCACATACGCTGACATTTCCTCTGATGTGTGAAGATGAGTCTCGGCATGCAAATCAAGAATTTAATTGAAACCCAGCTGAAATGTGGCCAGATGGTGTGTTGTTTTCTGCCACCTTGCCCGTTGCCAGTACCTGTCCAAGTACATTGCCAAAGGCGGAAAATGCTCATCCCTTCAACAAATACTACAGGGTGTGCTGCAGGGAATTTTTTTTTTCTGGAAAGTCAGTCACCACTAACTTCAAATTTTAGGGGAGCAAACAAAACATTAAGGGGTGCAGTCTGTAGCCGTGCTCTGCTGAGCACTCAACGGACTGAAGAGCATCTCGAGCCACCGCACCAATCCCAGACCTTACACCACCAATGGTAACCCAGAAAAAAATGCCAAAAAGTGGTACAAATTGTATTTTAGTATCCTGCTCAACTTTTTGCATCGAAGTCATACCACCAAATTATACTGCTACGCGGAAACTGGCAAAGCAGAAACATGATGTAGTTTGTACCTGTGCCAAGGAACAGAACGTTGTAGGCTCTTTGGTCTAGGCCGGTAACTCGATCTACAACCAGCCGTGTGAAGTTCACACCCTTGGTGAGAAGCAGGGGGCGAGCAAGTGCTTTGTCCTCCATCAGTGGGTGCTTCTTGGCAAAGTTGAGTGTTGCATCAGGTAGCTGCAGAGAACTGTTGTAGCCGCTTTCTCTGTCTGAGTTTGTGATACACTGCAGCACGGACAGAAAAAGAGCAAGTGAGGAGAAATGGATGGAAGGCAGAGGAGACATTTAAAAGGGTACGAGAAGGATGAAGCCATGGTGAAAACGACAAGAAGGAAAAAGAGGGAGAAAACTTTTTAAGTGCTTTTTTTCACGTCCACACCTCGCCATTACATGACTTCTGTGCTTTTTCTCTCTCATTGTGGATCATTAAACTAATAGCTTTTCATGTCTTGCCACCTGTTTCCTGCCCTCATCCCATCACACAACAACAGAATCCCATTATTCCTTCCTTCACAATATCTGTTTCTTACCGATCCAGGCCGTGGGTTGGGAACAGGTCCGGAATAGCGCCCCCACCTTTGGGATGTCTCCCTGTATTCCTTGTAGGAGCCTTCAAACACCTTTTTCACATCACTGATCTGGTACTGACATACCGCCGACACGTCCACGTCACCCCTGAAACATTGCAGGCGAGGCAAGAAGTTAGTGATGTGCGGTGGCGTAAAAGGAGAGAGACGGATTAGCTGTCATCCTATTGTGAAAAATGTGACGTTTTGCTTGCAAGAAGCTTCTGTGCTCCAACACACCCAGCAAGGCACAAGAAGAGTGGGAGTTGTGGCACACAAGAAAATAAGAACGAGAGAATGAAAAAAACTGTCATTGTTTAAGGATGAAGAAAAAAAGTTATCCTTATCCTTAAATGATGAAATTTTTTAACTAAAACTTGTGCCTTAATGTCGTTGTTCAGATAAAAAATGTGACAATGTACACTTTATTTAAAAAGTTAGTGGATTAGCATTTATTCATTATCCCTTGATGGAACAAAGAACCAACTTTGGCAAAATGGATTATAGATATTTAGTATTTTTCAATGTGAAATACCGATACATGATTTTACGATAATTCCCCGCTCTAATGATGAATTCAATCTTAAAACAGCGCTGGTATCTTAGCTTGGAAAAAAGCTCGCAGATTTGTTCCGATAATGGCTTAAACTGTAATTAATTATTGCAATATCAAATTATCTCAACGTTATCTTTTTTCCAGAAGCTCGCGGGTTTGAAGGAATCCCCGGCAAATCAGACAGAGAATAAAGGATTGAGATTCATTTCACTGAATGGAGAATCACAGCTTTAAGTTCAAAGTTGGTTCTCTTTGCAACGTGATATGTCAACGAGCAATACAAAAGTCTCCAGTCAAAGAACACCGCCTGGCCTCGAGACAGGGGGTTGTCTCCATTTCGAAAAAAAACCACCCTCCTGCCCTTGATCACGTTTCCTTTGTAGTCAAATGACTCATCAACACATGAAATGTAGAGTGGCCAAAAAATGACGTTTGCACTTCTTAGGACACTTCTATCAATCCATCCATCTGCTTTGATTTCTGGTTCATGGATTAGTAATTTGATTTGATCAATGTATAAAACGCACAATTATGGCATAAATACATAATCTTTAGAATTATCAATCATAGCCATTACTACAAAAGCCAGGGGAACTTTGTTAAAAACCGCAAGGATGTTATACATATTGGCAACACAATGTATTTCTTGCCCTTTATCAGAAATAAATAAAAGTAAATGCAAATGGCATGATATTCCATAATTGTTATGCAATATTATTTTAGTTATTATTTTTTCAGTACTGCTGTCGTTTTGTGTTTAACTCACCACTGAGCGTGAAAGATGCCGAAGAAAGTCGTCCCCCTCCAGTCCTGGCCGGGCAATGTGAAGACAGCCCGAAGGTTGTTGAAGGAGACATGACGCTCGGGGAGCGAACAGTCCAGCCGAGCTTTTTGGAAGGTGGTCCATTTTTTCTGCAGCGTCCGGCTACCACCAAGATCACCCTGAAGACGAGATTTGCCAGGTCATTTACAGCTATACAAGAGTCTTTCCAAGTTTGAGGTCACCAGCCAATCGCAGCACATAAATACTGTAACTATTCGCAAGCTTTTTTGAGCATCTAGGGTATTTGGATGTGGCACACGCAGATTAGAAGTCATATCAGCTGCTTTGATCAGCAGCTAAAGATGCTATTGTGACATTTCATTAGCATCTGTGTCAGGAAAATAATGATGAATTATTCAGTTGTGTATTTAATTTGACATAACTCTTCGAAAAGCCATTGTGACAAAGAATGTCGTTCTCATTGTCCACAGTGATGGTGTGCTCTAGGAAATGATAAAGTACATGTTAATGGTGATAGTATAGCCGTTAGACTGAGACACAGCGCATTGTTGCAAAACCAATATCAGCAGGATGCATTGAATTATTCATTTTGCTCCAGTGCTCATCAAGTGTGGGCATCTGTTTGTAATTGCATTCAAAAGGCTTTATTGTTCTTCATACAGACATTATAAGGCATCCTCCATGAAAGTGTGAAAATACAATTTGCTTAATTACACACATCTATTTTCCTAGACGGTGCATGCCAAAATGCTGGCGGATCTTGAATTTTGCTGCATGTTAAGATTTATTTGCCGGTGCGATAAGAGTGTGTCTTTCAAGTTTTGCTGCGACATGTTGGTGGCAAAAAAAGTCAGTTGAAAGTTACACCTGCTTGCACCATGTCAGAATTGGTCATGGTAGTCTGGTTGAATTTGATCAGGACACAGACAAACATATGCCATTCATAAATACACAAAAAGTAGACATTAAACCCAGGGAATCATTGTAGAAATCAATTCTTTGAAAGCACTAATAATTCTATCATTATTTTAATAATTTTGGGGAAGAGACACAAATGATCGCAATATATTTAAGTTGCCAGCGGTATCTGTCTCTCTATACTAAACATCAGAGATTATGTGGTTGCATTAGACATGGTTAGCTAAAAGGTCATTGAACAAAGACCGTCTTGCCATTGCAGGAAACCCTTTCTTCTGACTGCACTGCATAAACCAGGAAACCCTTTCTTCTGACCGCACTGCATAAACCAAAGTATTCTGACACAGCTGGCCCAGCATTATTAGGCCTTGATACACAAAGCAAGGCCATGAAAATGTTAAAATACGTATTGCACAGTTCATCCTACACTAAGCCACAAACTACTCTGATATCTTTAAGCTTTGATTTTACCCAAGACACCCACATGCAGGAAAAGGATCTCCAAAGCATAGTGGAAAAGTCAAATATGGAAAAGCTATACAGTTGATGTTTTCTGCGAATATTTTTAAAAAAGATATCTAATTGCCAAAAGTGTCACATTTTGTCATATCAGGCCAAATGATATTCTCCTGTGGGCTTTGTGGCTTGTAATTATGCACGTTAGGCAATTTCATTCTCATTAGTTTTCAAGTTATTTCAGTTATCATTGTGATCTTTCTGTAATGGAAGGATACCAAGAAATTTGTTATGTGCATGTGACACCACTATGTTACTTCACGTTCCTTTGCAAAGTGCGGCACCGTGAATAAATACTCGGTGCACTTCCAACACAATTTCATACATAAAAAGCATTGCCTCTTTCATATTTTTGCTCAAGATTAAATTATTTTTGCCATCCTGTACTACTACTTAACAGCATATTTGTCGGGTTATTTCCTTGTCCTAACTTTGGTTGTGTCAAGCATATGGGCCGTCAGACAGTTTTTGCAGACTAAAGAATATCATTCTAGGGAAATGCATTCATGCAGAGTTAATTGCTTGAACATGTGCAATCAAATGTTAGTCAACAGCTTGACTCCAAGAGTTTGGTATGGTGGAATTTCATTGCTCGCTCACGCAAATGCCATTCCATTTATCTATTTATTTTTCATCCATATTTAATCTTTCAAGTTTACAAATTGAAAGGGCAGTTTTTCTTATATGGTATATATACATTTTATGGTTCTGACTTCAGTTTGCACAGTATGGTATGCAATGATTACACTGACCCAGACCTCATGACATCAAATGAAGCTATACAATGAGTTTGAAAATAAAAAAAAAAGTGTTAGGCTGGGCTTCATCTTTTTCATGGTGTAAGGGTTACCTTGCAGACTCGTGCCACTCTCGCCACATTGACTTCAGTGTCACAGTCCAGCTCCAGTGCTCGCTCACTAAAGAAGAAATAGATTTTGTCGTCGTCACCCTCTTTACTGCCGCTGCTCTCTCGAACCAGGGCTGAAGCCACAAAATCTGGCTCTGCACACACATAAACAGGATTACAAGACACAGTGACAATCTCTTTAATCTTTAATACTTCCCCATTGCTTCTTTATAGAGAATGAGTGCTCCCATTTTTTTTTTCTTCAGTCACTCTTCATGTAATTCTTTTCATGTGAATGATCTTGACATTTTATTGCATACCATTAGCTGGAGACAATACATGAAGCCACAATGGGACACAAAAAATATCTTGAAACTCGAGCTCATGTACTGGTAATACTTTCAGATTAGTTCTTGGCCTCATCTGTATGTTTCCTCCATCACCATTTCTCATTACCTGTCCTTCTATTGGCTTTTAGCCAACTGTAATGTCGGCCCTTTCATTACCAATTCCACTTGCAGTGACCTCATCGTCTTTTCAATTCATTTCTTTGCACATTTCTCATTTCTTTCCTTCAAAAGATAACAAAACGAGACGGTGCCAAAGTGCTACGCTTTATTTCCTGAACTCATTCTGTCTCTTTTGTTCTTTGTCACTTCTGGCTTTTTTCCCTCCTTAATTAAAATCTGTCTAAAACAAAAAAACGCCGGCATTGTCTATCTAATTTATTCTATGTGATTAATTCATTCATGTGTGAGCACACTGACTTACGCTTATGCTTCTGACAAATATATTTGCAAAATTTAGTTATGATGATATTTAGAAGAAAAATGTTTTCAAAACTGCTGCTCTTGATGATATTTAGAAGAAAAATGTTTTCAAAACTGCTGCTCTAACAAGGACTAGCGTCTATGCATGGTCTAGTGAGAACAGAACTGGGGACCTTAGCATTTGGAAGTTTGGAACATGGGCATAGCTATTTTATTTGAATAAGAGCTGAAACCTTTTCTGAAGCTGCAACGAATACAGTATTTGAGCAATATGTGCCACTTCAAGAATACACTAGATTAAATGTGAATAAACCTCATATGTTGGGACAAAAGGTTTGACTGATTAGAATTCCTTTCTGATGCTCTTTTTTAAGATGGAAAATGCCAATATAAAGATTATGTTTACTGTCTATACTTATTACCCAGTGCTAGTTAAGGCACTCATCTCACTGTTTTTAATGCTATTATCCAGAAATATTTAACACTGACATTTATTTCCTCTGTCATATTCTGCATCGTCACCATTTAGAATGTTTTTTATCCTGGCATGCTTACCATTGAGCCATGCAGGCAGGTATTCACTCTTCATACTATAATGTTGTTGGCCCAAGTTCCTTTGGATGACTGGCTCAGTTCCCAAGAAGTTGTTGAGTGTGGCAGAGTAGAGCTCCTTGTCTGTAGCAACAAAAGAGTCTTGGTTCAAATCATACTCAGGCTAAAATAACGAAGGTCAACAGTTAGTCCAAATGAAGAATGGGTGCCTGTGGGTTCACTTTAACCATGAATTCTGAATTGAATGCAGCATGCAAAGTTAAATTGGACTTCTGGACCCTTCGTGCAACTGCATGGCGACAAAACAAAATGGAAAGCCTGCAGGAGTACTCTGTCGAGATCTGATGTATGTTTCATGCCTCTGTTAGTGCTGTAAATCATCATGTTGTTGCTCAACTCAAAATGCAGCTGAGATGGAACACACCCACGCAAGCACATGCTAGCACACACCCGCGCACAGATGCACGCATGCACAATGACTCACCTACTATTAGGCCAGTGTGGCCCTTGGCAGGGTCATAAGGACATTTGCCCTTCCCGTCTTCCAGGACAGCAGTGCTGAGACTAAAATACTCTGCGTTCTGCACATAAACATCCAGTAATAAGCAGGTGGTTCATTCATGTGTTATGACAATATAGACGACAAAAGGCAAAATAGTATCTTTTCCAATCCCATATGCACAATTCCAGAAACATGCATTCAGCTAGCCCATGGTGAAGATAATTAAATGTATTTATATAGTGGCATTCTCCATTCTACTACAGCCAAGCTGAAGTTCAGTCAGATAGGATTGTTTATCACTTTCTTACCACATAGGTGCATTTGGGTTGAAAGGCGTAGGTACCACACGTGTAGAGGTGTGTGTGGTTATAGCTCTGCAGGAAGCGAATGTAGTTGAAGCACTCGGTCTGAGGGACAGAGGAGGATTTGTTAGACCTGACTTGTTCATTTTGCCTTCCAGGCTAATTAGACGCGAGACGCATAATGGTAGAGCCACTATTCCGGCATTTATTTGCCTGTGCCATTCAGGCAGAACTCGCTCGAGCACGGTATTGCTTGTCAGAATTACAAGTTCACACAGTTGCAGTGGATTTATACAGTTAGGTAATCAGTCAGTGCTGTTATCATTTTGCCACTTGCTGTTGACTGAAACTGGCATCACATGTGCTCAGGGTTCAGGTCGTGACCGATCACGGTTCAACCTGCTAACGTCACATGAATGGTGATTGGTTGTTATGCTATGAATCATTCTCATTTGAATCCAAAAAATCCCATTTGGCTTTTGATTTTAGAGGTCAAGCGTTCTTGTATACCTTTGGAGAAAAGAAAGAAAGAAAGAAAGAAAGAAAGAAAGAAAGAAAGAAAGAAAGAAAGAAAGAAAGAAAGAAAGAAAGAAAGAAAGAAAGAAAAAAAAAGAGATTCTCCTGTCAACCTACCAGGTTGCTCTTGCCCTTGATGACGCACTCCCTCTTCTTGTCCAATGGAGCTGGCCAGTCAATCTGCATATAAATGAAAGAAACCACACAATGTCACCAAGCTATAGTAAAGTTCTCTCTTTTGATCGAGCAGGCTGGGTTATACCAAATATGCCATGACTGAGGGCATTTCAAATATTCCATTTATTATTATTTTAAAATAAGAAGGGAATGCTTTCATTACAATGCATTGCAGACAGCTGCATAACTACCAGATGTAAACAATTTAAAACCGTAAACTGATGTTTAACTTCAAACTAGTGTCCGAGAAGTGGCGATATCAGTACTACAGTGTGTCTATTTAGGCTAGCTTAAAACATACATCAAATAGTTACATGGGATCATGGACAAATAACGTATTGGTATTACTTGTGCTTGAATACATAACTATTGACACTAATTGTAGGTCTATTCATTGAGTTCGCATATGTTTTATTTATTTTTTTATACAGAAAATAAAACAAGTGAGTAATTTCTTATGGACTTCAGATGGACTTGGTTTTATCAGGTGAATTAAATAAGAGGTGAGATTTAGCATTGTGTGAATTAGCTCATTTATTTGTGGTGTGCATATGACATCTTCCCGGAAGTGGAACTTACTTACTCACTTACTTACGCACGCACGTATTTATTTATTTATTTATTTATTTATTTATTTATTTATTTATTTATTTATTTATTTATTTATTTATTTTTCTTCAAGTAGAAATTCTAAGATTTATTACGGCTCCATGTTTCGTCAATGCTATAGCTATACAAGCAGAAGAAACACAACAAAGGACGGCTCAGCCCCATCAATAATCGAACCAATTTTAACCAACTCAACCCACTGACGCGTGCAAAGGACTGTTTAAAGCCCCAAAACAATGTCTCAAATTTGGAGCGATAAGCAGATGGAAGTGGAGGGCAAAACTTTGAAACGCTGGCATCATGCCTCGACGTTCCACACTGGGGGAATGTTAACAGGTGGTCTTATCGTCACTGCAAGACTCATAAACCGCAACAGCCTGCGCTTGCATGATGCGACTCTGCTGGTGTGCACATCTCTGTGTGCTCATGTAATAACTTCTCATTACAGTAAATCAGATAATAATCCACAAACTGCTGCAGGCTGTTTGCTCACTGATGCCTTCACTCACCTGCTGTAAATGTATTGATCACAATGCAGGTCAATTGACGACCCAAAGCCAAACCAGATTGGGTCTCTGAGGCGTTATCATCTCTTTGATGAATATGTGAATGGTCATATATGCGGCAAACAAACACAATTCCCACAGAGTGCATTTAAAAAAAAAAAAACGAGATCCAGATATTAAAATCTGGCCAATACAACAGGATGGAATAAACGCATGAGGGACGGAGCCAAAGCGTGAGCAATATGCATTACTTTTCCAGCCAAACGTAGTGCACATCACAATTTTAATATTTGGCTGCTCTCTGAGACTATTACTGAATGAGGCTTAAGCCAAATACATTTAAAATGAAGCAATAACCTGGAAAAAAGGACATAAACGCTCAGTCCCAGAAATACAATTTCCTGAAAATAACTTGTGTTTAATAAAACTATTTAAAGAATTATTTTGTCCTATAGGTTACTAAAAGGAATATTTTTTTTTCGCATCCAGTACCATAAAATTTGGACATAAAAACTTGGACTAGCGCATATTTAGTAAAAAATGTATAGGTTAAATTCAATGCTTCCAAGATAAGAACTCAAAGGATTGCACTCTGGTGCCTGTGCGTCGTAATACAAAACTAGCACTTACATTTACTATAATTTTGTCATTGAAAAGATTACATTGTTTTTTTTTTCAGTTAATAAAAGAGACATCTTAAACCAAATGTTACTTTTGAGTTGATTCAAGTGACATCCAGATATCCACTCTCTCTTTAGCAAAACAGCAGCCTTGAACAACATACATTATGGGGACCCTTCAGGGACAATCCTTAAATATTCTAAGAAACAATTCAAATTCTTAACAGTTTGTAACTCATTTGCTTCTCCAGTAGAAACCTAATCTTTGATAAACGAAAAGGTCTGACACATAAAATGCCCAACAACTAGTATGACTCATGTCATTTATTATTTCACTATTCTCCACTTTCATTAAGGATTTGTTTTAAGGGTGTTCTCAGATGTCCTTGAATCAGGAAATTAGAACTGCCAAAAAGAATAAAATGAGGGCAGTGTCTAAATTAACACACTGCAAGGAAGTGTGGCAAGGGCTGGGATTATACAATGTATAAAAGCTTTCAAAGAAATTCAAATTCAATCTAACGTGTATATAGAGCTCAATAACAAGTTAAATGTTTACAAACTTGTAAAACAGTCATTCGAACACAACAGCATACTTACTCAATTTTGGGTGGCACTGTTTTTATTTGTTAGAAATCATTATATAATAAGTATTCATTTAATTCGACAGTTCCAGTATCATATAATTCAAGTTAAATTATATCCTCCTCTACAATCAAATGAAGAATCACTCATTTGGCACTCTGGAATGCATACAACACATCAGTCGTGCTGTCATTTTGATAAAGTGAAACAAAACTCCTGCAGACAAGAGTATAGTCCATGTGAAGTATTATTGTGACAAAAATTGTCTAATAATAGTAACCTGTGGAATGCTAATAAATGCGAGTATGACTTTTGATCTCAGCTACCTGGAGTAGTCTCAATCAGTAATCACTGTCTCAAACATTGAGAACTTCTGAGAAAGCGAAATGATACAATGAACATTAAAATGGGACGACTTGAGAACTGTGCTGACAATAAACCTGGATGGATGCTACAGATTAGACACATTTTTATAAGGCTTTTAAGGAGTTGGACTGGTTTGTATTAGTGTGTGTGTGTGTATGTTACCTGTGGTCGGAGCTGTCTGCTAATATCATTGGGGTCCAAGGCAAACAATGCCTCGCGTGCTCCGACGTACAAAACTCTCTCATGGTCCGACAGTGTCAACATGCTGTAGTTGAACACTCCTTGAATGCTGAACCTGGCCATGCTGTCCAAAACATCTGGATGAAGACAAAAGTAGTAACATTTGCTATGATAACATTTTACTTGCCACATTTGCTCACAGATGACAGGATAGAATAGAACATTTCACACTTAAATTGTTATACACGTGTCCATGTCTTAGCTTATTCACACCACTGAATCTGGCATCAACCCACTCCCCACACAGCATCAACTTCATGTTATTCACCTAGCTCCAGTTCACACGCATAAATCTTGGTTTTTACGCAACACACAGATGGACACTCTGCTTTTCAATTTTAGCCCATATCATCTTCCACCTACATTCAACCTACGCTGCAATCATCATCATTTTTACATAAACGAAAAAAAAAAGACAGGTCTTGCAGTTTCAGTAAACACATTCAGTGTTTCTCCACTTTCAGTTTGTATACTGATACCATAATCAAGAGAAGGCATTTATATTTACAGCAGCTGATAAACCATGAGTACCAGATATTGCTCTTTGGCACAATGTCTTTTTATTTCACACAAAAATTGTAAGGTCTAAAGACATCTTGGGCAAAACTGCCTGTAGTCACAAAAACATTTGAAAAGTGTGAATTAGTGCAGACTTCTACATTTATGCTGAGTGAGACTCTAGCATATAGCATATATTTTGTAAGTCTTTAACTCAGTGAGCATCTAATGCACAGGTGTCAAACTCAAGGCCGGGGGCCAGATACGGCCCGCCACATCATTTTATGTGGCCCGCGAAGACAAATTGTGCATCAAATTCGTGTGTCATTACTAGAATTGCAAATTGTCTTCACTTTTAATAATATCTTTTTTTGAAATATTTGATCAGTTTTTACTCATCTGATTTGAAAACGAGTTTTTGTCACTTTGTTTTGTAGCTTTTACTGTATATAATATGAGATGCTCATACATTTATTTGGGTTGACAGTCATAATGGCCCTCCGAAACGACTACAATGCGGCCTGTGAAAAAAACGAGTTTGACACCCCTGATCTAAAGGATTGGATTCATAACTCTGTCTTGCATGCAACTGAAACAACAAATGTACACTGAACCCTCACCAACTGCCCTGTCGTTATGGTGAAGTTTGTTATGGATCTTTGGAATCACACACTGACTTCAGATTTAAACGCTATCTAAAAATGAAAAAGACTTTTTACAGCGGCCTGATAGTGAGAATAGCCTCAATAAAAGTTAAGGAAGGAAATGCATTACTTTGTTGTAATTAGTTTTTTCTTTTGTGGAAAAAAAGACAGCCTTTGAAGTTAAGGTTGATGAGGGTGGCAATTAATTTAGACATCAAAACTAATTTAGGGAGGGAGATCAACCAAAAGCCTTGTTATTACTGGTGATGTTGATGACTTTTAGCGACTTAATTCAGCCATTTTTATAGCAAAATCTGATAAGTTTCAGATCTGCAAGTCAGAAGTGTGATAAGGCACACCCATTAAGCAAGGCTGTATAAACAAATCTGTACAAACAAACAAGATGGTTTTCATGGAGTCTGAACCAAAAAACAAAGGTTGGTCAATGCTAACCTATCATAAAGACAAACTACAGCAGAGCAAACATGTAAGTAAGCAAGCAAAGGGGGGGAAGAGAATAAACGAAAGAGATGGTGTTTGCGTTTCATCAAGTCTCATACTTTATTTATCATCCACTTGTCAGTAGTCTCACTTCAAATTATTTGTACACACTGCAAATAATGCACTCCTAAAGAATGAATGACTGACATTTACTTTTCAACAAAATGAATAATTTTCATTTGTTGGAAAAAAAATAGCTATTCTCAAGGGAGGGAACAGTAGTGTGATTTATGACACGCCAAACTATGCATGTGGTGCTTTGGCCTAGTTGAGACGAAATTGACTTTTATTTTATAAGTAGAGCTGGGAAAAAGAAAACAGGGGTGGGCAATGAATTTTCCTGACCAAGGTTAATATGGGAAAGTGCAATGACTGTCAACATTGTATGGGCAGATGTATAATTTTTTTCTGGTGAAATACACAAGTCCAAATGATTGACACGTACATCAGAGCAGCACGATCTCAAAGGAAATATAAATGTAAAAAATAGGCTGTCTCCACATAATGTGGCAATGAGCTGTTCATGAGGTACCGGATGAATGTTCTGCTTGATATTCAATGTTTCATATTAATTTATGCAGTTTTAAGTTAACCAGGAAAGGTTTCTGTTTGAGAGATTTCTTTTGATGTTAATTTAGTTAGTTTGTATTAAATTTCAGGATATCATTCATACAAAAGCATGCTAAATAGTAA
Source organism: Syngnathus floridae (assembly GCF_059516105.1). Lineage (NCBI taxonomy): Eukaryota > Metazoa > Chordata > Actinopteri > Syngnathiformes > Syngnathidae > Syngnathus > Syngnathus floridae. The sequence continues at coordinate 13,363,335 of NC_142417.1, read as the reverse complement.
ATAGGTCACCTTAGGACACCCTGCTGTGGTCTTTCTATGCAAACATGTTAGTAGACATCATTGGAAACGTGGCAGTGAAATATGAAGAAGGTAATAAAATTAAAAGTGGAAGCAGAATCCTTGGCAAGAGAGAGTGGAGGAGAGTGAAAGTGCTTGATGAAAAAAGTGTCAGATAAGTAGTGAATTTAGCTTATTATCTGAGGAGTAAGAGCAAATAAGCATTGAGGAAGGATGTACAAATGAGCGAGTGAACGAGGAGCGAGGCGGCATTCTCGGGGGAGGACTGAACACATTTGCGTGTGCATGAGCACGTACATGAACATGATACACAATAGCACATAAACACATACAGTCGTCAGTGTAGCGGTTCTATGGAGTACTGATTGGAGTCACTCAAATATGTGGTCTGTTTCAGTGTCATTGTGTAAAATGTACAGCTAAATGTCCTACTTAATACCACCATACTGTGGAAGTCACAACTTCTTACAAAAAAAAGCAAACTTCACACTTGTGGCTCTCAAATATACAGCAGACAACTGGCTGAAAGAACTAAGACTGAAGAATACATAAAGGAGCCACTGCCGAGATAAAAGCAGGTGTCCTGGGTGAAACAGATGGAAGACTATACATGAAAGGCATAAGAGAAACAGAGAGGTTAGGTCAATTTTGTAAAGAGATACTATCGCAGATGACTGCACCACAAGTCCTCTTTGCCTCTGTGTGGAGAGATGTTTATTTTTAAACGAGCTAGTAACTGAAAAAAACCTCCACTGGTTTAAGCAGTGTCTTTGCTATTGTCACAGTGAACCAGGAGGGCCTACTATATGGACAAATCCATACACTTGTGTTCGCATGTAGTCAAAATGTTAATGTTGCTGCTTAAGGTTGTGCTGTTTTATAAACTTGGAGGGTTTTGGGCAATAGTGATGGACGTTTCAATTTCATAGTGTCAACATATCGGTACTCCCACAAGTATCGTTAAGTATCGACAAAGTATCGAGTGCTCTGATCGATTGGCCAGCCGATTTCTGTGGAAAAGTACGTGCTCTGCATATGTGAATCAATGCCTTTTACCATCCATCCATCCATCCATCCATCCATCCATCCATCCATCCATCCATCCATCCATCCATCCATCCATCCATCCATCCATCCATCCATCCATCCATCCATCCATCCATCCATCCATCCATCCATCCATCCATCCATCCATCCATCCATCCATCCATCCATCCATCCATCCATCCATCCATCCATCATCTGTACCGCTTGTCCCCACGGGGTCACGGGCATGCTGGAACCTATCCCAGCAGTAGGCGGGGGACACCGTGAACTGGTTGCCAGCCAAAATCAGGGCACACAGCGATGAACAACCATTCACACACGCACTCACACCTACGAGGTATTTGAAGCGGTCAATCGGTCTACCGTGCATGGTTTTGGGATGAGGGAGGAAACCAGAGTACTCGGAGAAAACACACGCAGGCATGGGGAGAACATGCAAACTGCACACAGGGAGGGCTGGAGGTGAAATCGAACCTGCAACCTCTGAACTGTGAGGCGGACGTGCTCACCAGTGTTTCATCATGCCGCCTCGCCTTTTATTGTGTATGACAAAAAAAACATTCTATCACATCTCACACAGTTGGAAAATTAATTTTACCAAAAAGTAATGACTAGTACATGAGCATGCACATTACAGGGAGTACGTGGAAGCATACAACCATTTACTATCCTGACTTTTGCTGTGTCTTTTTGGGGGTATTTTTACCAAGTGTATAAAATTAAAACGGGTTCCCTCCTCCCCAAGCAAAGTTAGGTGGTCAACAATAAAGTGGTATTTAGTTTTTGTGTGTTTTACACAGAGTAATAGGGAAAAAAGTGTGACTTTTGGGATAGTCCAGCATGCATTATTTGCTTATACATTGATTCCTATGGGAAATGTTGCATCTACTTAGAAACATTTCTACTTACAAACCCGATCATAGAACAAACACACACACGCACCAAAGTTAAAAGGGAAAATATTAGAATCAAAATGTAAAAAAGTAGTAGTATATACATATATACTCTATGAGAAATAGCATTTTCATGTCCACTGCATCGTAATTATCAATTCTTAAAGGCAGCAGCTCTGAAAAATGGATTTCAACCGAACAGAAAAGGCTCAATTTAAAAGATATGAAGGCCCATTTTCATGTGAACAGAAACTAGGAGCCGCCTGAAGGTAGAAAATATTTTGTATAACATTTGGGGGAAATGGTCATATGCAGAAAATATTCCATCCTAGTCAAAGACAAATTATTGTGAACATTGAAGGTGGAGTCTGCGAGTGAGGCGAGGGGATCCACATCCAACCGCTTCATTGTTGTCTGAAAAGTTGGACTTCAGATCCTAGACTTTGTAATCTGCCCCCATGAGCCTCGCAGCAGAGCACCCTGTCTGCTATAAATATTATACAGCCTCTGCATATAGCTTCCAACCGCCCGGCCACTCACACACCAAACTATGATTAAAGAACTATTTTAAGGAGCGCTTTGAAGCAGTAACAAACACTGGATGGGAAGCAGAAACAGACAGACACTGGATAGGACAGTGCCACGAGACGAAAGAAAAACTCACATGCAGCGCTGACAAACCCTCATCTAAGAGGATACCCACGTAAAAAGAAAACTCACTGAGAATATAACAATAATACAGAAAAACTCTCAGGGATGGAAGTCAGTTCTCTGTTGCATTGACAGAGTTCAGAAGAGCGCCAGGTGGAAGACAGAATGAGAGCATCAGAAGAAGGAAAACTAGGAGAAGCTAGACATGTTCTGATTTTTACTGACTGCACAAGGCCTAGAACCTAGTGATCAGAATTTCAATTGTTGTGTAAATGCTGAGAAACCATCAACTCTGATGCAGGCATTATTTTCACGTCTTCCTACCACTCACATTTTTACAAATTGGAGCTGACTTCTGCTAGTTGGTTGGTCAAATGGTTGGTCGACAAGCTCTTGTCCGCCCAAACCGTTATTGGTCGAGCAATCGATGTGAGTTTCGCAGGAAGAAAATGACTTTGGATTAAACCGTGCGGGTGCGGGAGGGGCATAAACAGGCTCTAAAATCAATTATGAATTAAAAAGTAATATGTGTGTGTATATTTCTCTCTCTCTCGCCCTGCATGTGGCGGGCGGCAAGAACACAACAACAGTTACAGATTTTAGAATTCGGTCCACACTAAGGGCGCACGTCATTAAAAGGCCAACCTTTAGTTCTTTAGACTTTGAAGTGCGCCTTATGGTGTGGAAAATACAGTAAATATCACAACTCAAAAATTAAATCATTCCCCCCTTGTTTTACTTCACAATTTTGTACTCTGCAACTGACAGAAGAGAGCACTCATTTGTTCGTTTCGTATCTGTGCATCAGTGTGTAACATTCATACACTACATTTAATTCACTTTTATATGTAAAATCTCACTCTTGCACCCAGGCATGTACTCCTCACACTCTTTTAAGGCTAGACATAATGGACCATTCTGTTTTTGCACGAGGCCAATAGCGTTAAATCTGGGTATGAGTAAAAACCCTTTTAACACTGCTACAAGGAAGTGCTTTACATAAGAGCAGCCTGGAGTGGCATTTTCACTTTAATCCACATGCCCACTTGGTCACACATCAGCTCTTTCAGAGTCAGTGTGACAAGAGTGCACACTCCAGGTCGTGACATCTGGTCCAGGCTGTTAATCTCTACCGACCAATCAGGTCAGGGGCGGTGGATGAGTGACACTCAGCGCAGATAGAGAAGCAGTGATGAATATTCGCCTTCTTCCTCCTCCCACATCTGTCCCGCCAGTCACGCACAACCTTGCTCTGCCTCCTCTGCATGGCTCTCAACTACTTATTACTGTAATTGGAGGCTTTGAGAAGATACGGAAGAGAGAATGCAAAAAAGAAAGGTTGAGAGGGGAGACGGAGGGTTCTCTAGCGGTCAGAGACCTGGTCTTTTTCCGTACCCATAATTTGCCATTTGTCTCACATGTTTTCTGAATCAATCTATTGATTTTTCAGAACAACAAGATGCATACAATTATTGGTTTTGGCTTTCCTTTACAAACTGCAGGGTTTTCTAAATCAGTCTATCGATCGAAAGGCATACGTATATTGGCTTTGGCTGCCATTTACAAATTCCCAGATTTACTTAAAGCATCAAAGGGGCTCATTCTCCAAACATGTTAATTTTTTTTAGGGCTCTCTTTCCTTTCCTCATGCTTCTTTGCGTTCTCTGCGTCTGTTCTTCAACCTCAGCTGCTGCAGTTTGGCATAGTTTTGGCTTACTGGTCTTTCTCACTATGTGTGTAATTGTGACTGTGTGTGTGTGTGTGTGTGTGTGTGTGTGTGTGTGTGTGTGTGTGTGTGTGTCTGTCTGTCTGTCTGAGAGTACAACAAGAAAACCAAGAAGGCAAAGTCTGAGGGACATGGGGAAAAAAGATGCAATAAAAAAAATCTGACATATAAACAAGCCTTACTTGACTTAGGAGAGTTGACTTAAAGTTTATTCGTCACGGTGATTCATTACAGGTGCACTTCCAGGATAATATTGCTCACAAGCTTCAGTGTAGTAAAAGTATCTAAACATGAGTCTCCTGTGTCACTTGAGCCCACCAATTTAATGTTTATCTGTAAGCATGAAAGGCAGTTCAAACACACAGTCCTTTATCACCATAGTGAAGACAACACTGTGGCCACAAAGCTAAATACAAACACAGAACGACACAAGGGTGTATCTGTTGAGTCCAGAAGCATTTTACAAGAAAAAAAAACCAAAACATATTTTTTTAGGTATTTTCAAGTGGTTATAAATATTCTGAATTTTTTGTTTATCAATTGATGAATAGCTTGTGAAGAAAAACACTTTGACAACATTTAAAATGTCAAAATCTGACATTTGGAGAGTGAAAAAAAGCAGGATCGATTGCATGGCAAGAGAGAACAGAGGATGTTTATTTTCTTGTTCTGCATCTGCGTGTATTCCTTGTGTAATTGCAGGGAGGGGTGATAAGTGCTGGTAGGAAGGGGTGGAGGGGGTAAATATCTCTGCATCCATCTCAGCTTAGACTTCACTATCACCCTCCAAAACACATAAAAACAGACATCCACCCCCCCTGCTCTGCCCAAGAGCTCTAAATCCTTCATACTGCCAGCCTAAGCAGTACCCACACATAAACAAAGGCTGATGAGACAGCTACACACACACACAAACATAATGGCTTTTGCATGTCTGTGCAAAGATGTATCCTTAGATAGACACGCAGACAGAGGTTTTTGTCCTTTTAAGGCAGTGAGTGACTGACCCGTCTCCCTGTCTTTCTCCATCTACCTGTCTCACTTTCATGCTCTTTTGCCATTATACAGTATTTCCACTCCATTGCCATCTGGAACCCCCCCCCCCCCGCTCACTTTCTTTTTCTGCAGCTTTGTTTTTCCATTTCATCTTGCTGCTTTCTCCTTCATCCATATCAGTCATTTACCCTAGTATTGAGCCTGAAAATCTCATTTTTCTTTCACAGAGTGGAGCAATCTCCCAATGAGTAAGATAATCTTACTTGTTTCCAAAATAAATCAATTTGTGCCGAGAATCCTTCTGCACTCAAGTGTCAAATCACGTAGGATAGGCAATATGAGGGTGACGTGATCTGCCTTCTCTCAGATTTCAGGACTTATTGTTACACTACACGTTATGGGAGCTACGATACCTTATAATTTCACCCACTTGTTTGAGAGGTAGAGCAGTGGCTCCCTGTGATGTACCATTGGTGATTGCTGGCCAGCATTTGGATGACTTTGTTACTTAGACTAAAAGGCTTGTCATCTAGTGCATAGAGAGGAGTCAGGTGAGGTGAGTCAGGCAGTCTATGTTGAGGGGTTCCCGGCACCAGGAGGTATTGTCAGGAATGACCTAGCCAGAGACTGCAATGCTAGACCTTGAAGCAAGTATTGTACATGTTTGATCACTGGAAACAATCTAACCGTGTGCACTGTACCAATCAAAACAGAAATTGGTGGTGCCACTGTGATGTATCTTTATGAGGTCAAATGTTGTTTCGTCCGATTTCATGAATAAAAGTCAACAGAGACGAAACAATGTTACTTCTCATTTAATTGACGACGCGTCGCTGTAGCCGCCGCTTGTAATGCCTGCAGGCGCCAATCTGTTTTTGGAATGAGAAGATGTTCCATCATATAACGAGAGGTATCAATCTTACTTTTGCAACACTTTAGCATGTGGAATGACTATTTATTTATGGACAGCCTAGATAAGTTCAGTGTTTAAGCAGGGCAGTCATCAAGCATAAATTGTTGGAAATATTGAAGTGGTAAAGCCACAGATTTATTTGCATTATAGTTGTAACATGCACTTTGTGATTTACTACTGATTTAAAGTAACAACTTTATGTTTGCACCGCATTTGTTTGGCAGTAGGTTGTTTGTTTTAGTGATTGCTTATAAGACTGCACATCCACACATTGAGGAAGAAATGTAGTAGATAATCTGCCTTTCATACTAAATAAAGCTTTATTTGGCTTTATTTTAATAGAATATACACTATGATTTTTTTATACTAATAATGAATTGCTTGTGTTTGATGAAATGTACATTAGAAAAGCACCTTGGATAAAACAGCTTAATAAATAGACAGTAATGAAGGGGTGGGGAAAATATCGCAATTCCATTATTTTCCAAAACTGTACAGCCCTGATGTATATTGTACAAAAAACATTTTGAAATACCCCCCCACACAACGAGAGTATGGCTTCCCTGTAGAATTGAGGAAATCTGAGATCATTGTAAAAACGTCACAGGAGCATTTCGGGTTCATTCAACCATACGAAGCAAACTGTGAGGGGGAGGATAAAAGGTAAAAAGAAGAGAAAGGAGCCTCAAACTCAAAGTTAGATAAATAAGATGAAAGGTGTGATAGATGACAGTGAGAGGTTAAATAATTGTATTTGCATTTAGCAAAATCCCCCAAGTAAGAGAATGCTGCACTTCCCCTTTGATGGATTATAACAGGCACCATTTCTAAGCATGCCTGCAACAATTGGCATTGTTCAGTGAAGATATCCAGCCATAGCTGCAGTGGAAGACAGAGATAAAGAGTGCAAATGCAGTTTAAAGCCAGGATTAGATTGGCGTAGTTTTAATTTCACTAGGGGTCAACTTCAGGGCCTTAATATAAATCTGACATCAATCATTTCTGATAATAGAGAATCTCCTTTGGCTGTCCAAACAGAAAGCATTTTCTAACACCACAGTTAAATACACTGGGAATATTGTTTGTGTGTGACACACTTCTTAATCAGAACTTGTCAGAACTGGACAAAGTGAAATTAATTACGAGGTGACCTAACCTCGCAACTTGCATTCATATCAGGAGACAACATATTGAAGCGCCATTATGGTTTTGCGGACCCCCTTAGATACACCGCCCCCCCAAGCCTAATGAAAAAAAAATCCAGTGGAAATACAGTGATACTTTGCTGTGACAAAGGGATTTAGTAGAGTTCATACGTTTCAATGCAACATTTCAATACTCCTTGAAGTCTAGCAGTCTGAGTATTGCACAGCTCACTTACCCTGATACCGCACAGTCTTGCGTGGGATTGGGTTCCAGTTAAGTCCCAGAGACTTTTCACATCCAAATAGGGACAATAAGAGCAAGACCTTCAGCCAAGCCATTTCTCTGATGTAAACTCCCATTTGGTGGAAATGGAGCGAGTGATGGATTGAGACCTCACTCAGATGATCAAGAAGGACTCAGGAGAGCAGAAAAGGCTGCTGGCGACCTGCCGAAAGGGGAGGAAAAAAACAAAGAAACACCACGTCAGCTTGAAGGAGGCAAAGATTTACTCTCTTTAGTCACTCAGTTGTGTATTAGAAACCATTTTGATAGAACTTGCACATTCATATAGAAGTGGGACAGTATTTCCAAAGACTTGGGTGGATGACTCTTCTTTGATAGGACTTGACATTATAAGGGTTGCAGATGAGCTGGAGTCTATTCTGGGCAAGAGGCAAGGTATATCCTAAACTGATCCCTCGTCAGTCGCGCGAAACAAATAAAAAAAACATTTGCAATCAACAGTGAACAGTTTACAGTCTCCATTTAACCTAATACGTATCTTTCTGAAATTATGTCTGAAGACGGAATATGCAGAAAAAAACTGCCCAAGTAGAAAGGGATGCTAAGCACTTGGTCACCATGGTGACATAAAAATCACAATATTATAAAAAAGTAACGATGCAAAAAACCAAGACAAACAAAAACACTGGCAATTCCAAATGTGTGCCTGTGCAATCGTCCGCCAACAAAATTAAACAACACAGTTTTATGACCTTCGGCTACAGGTTTGTGGAGGCAAGTCTTGCGTCCCTCTTTTACTCTCATTGATAATAAACGCTATTGCCACTCAAAAAGCTGTGAAACTGCTTATCACCGCACTCTTGTTAAGCCAATTCAGCAGCGGTATATTAAACCGAGGCAACGTTATCAAAGTTGATTGTGCTGACAATGGCTCAGACGCCAATGTGTTAGGAAATGAATGTTGAGGTAAGGACGATTCAACAGCAGTGTGCTGTAAATCAACAGCTTTAGACCTAATGAACGTGTCAAGTGTACAGCTACAGGGTTGCATTCGAAGCCAGTGACAGGAGTCCCTATGGCAAAGTGTTTGCCACGAAGTCAAGTCAAAATGTTAAGCACAATCAAAGTCAAGACAGAAAAACACCCATCAGCTTGGAACAGTGAAATTGTTCATCCATTTCATGCATATTCTGACTCGCTTATCGTGTACCCCCTGCCTCGATCGCTAGCCAATCACAGGCCAGATAAACAATCTTTCATATTTGCAATCACATCATGTAGAGCACAGATGTCAAACTCAAGGCCTGGGGGGCCAGATACGGCCCATCACATACTTTTACAAGGCCCGAAAAGACAAATTGTGCATCAAATTCATGTCAATACTAAAATAACAAATTGCTTTTATTCTAAAAAAAAAATAGAGATATTGATAGCAAATTTTATTGCCATTCATACTTTTTAAATATTTGAACAGCTTTTATTAGTCTCTGTTTTGAAAACTAGTTATCAATTTGTTGTGTAACCAATACTATAAATACTATGAGACGTTCATAAATTTATTTGGGTTGATAATTTCAATGGCCCTCTGAAGGAAACTATGACTACAATGGGGCCCGCGGCAAAAATAAGTTGACAACCTTGATATAGTGTCCAATCAACCTACCATGCATATTGTGGTGGCTTGAATGTCATCATACATTTTAAACATAAGATTCAACTTAACAAACTACAACCTGGTATTGAAATGTTATCAATACAAAAATTAAAGTTGACCTAAAAAACCAAGTTTCAAGTATCAAATGTGAAAAAAGTCACAGTTTTTGCATGAAGACTGTTTCTTGGATAGAACTTCTACAACTGGTAGATTATTTTGAGTAAGTAGGACATTTCTGGAGAGAGATGACACTCTTTAATTGAAATGCCATTTCTAATACAGTGAGCCCCACAAGTAACATTTTAATCACGAAGCATGCTATCCAAAATCCTCAGCACGTAAATCTAAACACAATGTAGTTTGGGGAGGGCTAATAATATATCTTTCTTGGTGAATGATCACTCTCCAATGATTAAGAGAATTCAAGCAAAACAATTCATCGATCACCAAATACATGACGCCTACATCCATTTGCAACAGTCGCTCTGTATTAAAGATCTGTGATTGAATGCAGTGAACTCTATAGGACAGCCATTCTTTTACAACAGTTTGTAAAAGTAGACTGGCTGGCTAAATGTGCCTGTGGCAATGAGACTCAATGAAAGTCCCTGGTTGAATTACTAGGAGGTGTGACCCAAAACCACTATAAATGGCCTCAATATGAAAATCTCCCTGCAGAGGACTTTTTTCTGTTGGTTTTCTATTCTGTATCTGTCGCTTTTTGAGCAAAAATGGATTTCAATAATGTAAACTATGGCTAAGGTATCTCTTAACCTTCCATAACCAGCACACAATTTTATCAAATGAATGCAAAGTACTTCAACTGTTCAACAGTTTTGTCTCATACCTCCTTTTGCCTATCCAACCTACCATATGAACAGCATCCTAGCAAACAAATGTGGTTGATGTGCTACACTGGTGGTGCTGTATGTGTGTGCGTGTGTGTGCGTGTGTCGGTGTGCATGTTTTTGTGAGCGCAAATCGAAACAAAATGACAATTATTGATTCCATGTTTACGAAGAAAATAAGAGGGTGAGAACCCCCACACACCACACACACACCTCCAGATCAGATGGTGACGTGCCGTTAAATGACCAATCTCAAATGCTGTGAAATCGGCAAGTCTCGAAATGCACACTACCGTCTTTATTGGATCGATGCTGGAGGCCTTAGCGTGCAACGCTTGAGTGAGCCAAGAAGACATTGAGAAAGGGGATGCGGGTAGCCAAGTTGGAGGGAGGGTTCAACAGATTAAAAAATGAGATGGGGGAAAAAGGGGGAGCTTTATAAAAATTGCACATTTAGATATGTTGCTTAGAGGAATTTTCAGGCTTTCTAAAACTATGCAAAGTGGTAACAAGAGTGAAGAGGGACTCCTGAAGGCTGGATTAAGTGAAGAGGCAGTGCAAAGACGAAAGCATAGGACGGGGGATAGGGGAGGATTGTGGCCGATGGCCCAGTTGAAATTCTTCGGCTTATATGTTAAAATAGGGATGAAGCGGTTAACAGTTTAGCGATAAATCAACATGTAATTTTGGAATAATAGAGATACAATTGATTAGTAGAACATGCAATGGCATGCCCCCTTCCAAAAAAACAAAAAAATAAAAAAACTGAAACAAAAACAAATCACACTTTCATGAGGTTCTTATTTGTTTCCCATTCTACACAATGAAGGAACAAAATTCCAAACAAAAAGGCTCATCTTTTGTGTAAGACGGAACATACTTTGACCTTTAAAATGAAGCACATAATTGCAAATCCTCAGATGATTCACTAAAATTATCCTTACAATTAATTACAAATAACTATTCAACTACAACAGCCTGAGATCTTAATGGGGGGGGGTTCAAGACCTATTGCAGGCCCTAAGTGGGTTTTCATAATTTCCCGACCCTTACAACAAACTAAAAAAAGGACTGACAAACACACAAGGCACTCCAAAGCATATAATGGACTAGACTTCTAATTCTAGTGCAGTTATATTGTTGCTGTTCAGAGCAGAAGGGTAATAATTTATGGCAATTAAAAAAAAAAAAGATTTCAACACGCAGCCGTGTGGCTTTTATTGACTACTTTAATCTCAATAGCAATGTACTACTAAAATTGTACCATTTGTCATTTAGTTGCAGTTTTACAATCACAAATTGTTGACTCAAGCCTACTCTTTGGGAGCTCTCATGATGCTATAACTAATGACATACATCCAAGGTCTCCGCTGATGACCAATCCCATTAATGAAATTACATTGTCCCCACGCTGTTTCTATGAGGTCCTGCAGTGTCACCTCATTCAAATCATCTTTTAGAGGCTGCTGCTAGTGCTGCGGCTGGTTTAGCTAATGAGCTGCGACATGGCAGCCTAAATAATATCAGTCACTACTCTCCAATAAGAGAGCTCATTAAAAGATCTACAGAAATAGGCCACATGGTCTGATTAGGTTTCTGAGTCTAAGTGTGTTTTGGTTGTGCTTGCAGACACACACACACGCACGCACACACGTACTTGAGGTAAGATGACTCCCTTAGGGAGAGAAGCAAAGGGGCGGTTCTCCAATGTGGGGGTAGATTTCAGAGGAAAGAAAGGTGAGGGAGGTTTTCAAATTCATTCTTCATGTCCTTTTTCTTAGTCACAGTAAGTCTGTTTTACACTGCCCTCCACCTCACCTTTATTTTATCCATGTGTTTTCCTGACAGTCATTTCCTTCCCCTCCTCTTCCAACACACTCCCAGCTGATTGCCTTGCCAATGTCTGACTTTTAACCCCTAACCTCCAATTCTGCGGGTTGCAGTGCTGGTCTACACATATCGCGCGCACGCACACACACGCACACACGCACGCGCACACACGCATACACACACACACACACACACACACACACACACACACACACACACACACACACACACACACACACACACACACACACACACACACACACACACACACACACACACACACACACACACACACACACACACACACACACACACACACTAAACGGCAACTCCCACCCTTTTCCTTCCTCTCTCGCCTCCCTCAAAAACAAACACTTCATCTAGCATCAGCTCTCTTCCTTCCTTCCTGCTACCCTTTCCGCTCCCAGCCAGACATCTTTCACTGCTTTTCCAGCATTAAAATGCACATGGGATGGGCGAGTAACGATAGAAAATTGAGGTTATCGGAGCAGTAACGGCCTTATTTCAATATATCTGGTATGTGTTTTATTTTAGACTTTTTTTTTTTTTAATGCAGGGTGATTGTTCTACCTATTTGTCATTGGCTTAACAGACATTTTATATTTCTAAAGTACTAGTGGTATTGGTTACTTGGTATCAGGATTGGTGAGTATAGGACTTATTCTAGAATCGGTCTGAAAAAAAGTGGCATTGAGCATCCCTAAAATGCACACACAAATGGAAACAAGAAAAAACTTGTGAAGACTTTCTGACAACACAAAACTGGTTTTAACATTGAGCCATTTGGAAAAGTCCAGACAACATCAAGGATAATACTCATCAAGAGTGTGAAATTACCATAGCAGATTCTCAAATGTGCAAAGGAAGTAGCTAATTTGATTGATTAATGTATTTAGAATAAATTGTTTCAATTAAAAAACAAACAAATGAATGGACATCTGTAAAACGAATGAGAAATAGGTATCATACATACAGCAGACATCACCAGAACATACATAGAGTTTCAGACACCTGTTTTTATGCTGTAGAGCTCTTCAGGATATCTCGCTCAAAACACAATCTCGTAAAGAGTGATTCATTGCCTTATGGTAATTTGTGTTCTAAGTTCATCCCCAGTTTCATTTTTGTGTCTCTGACTGTTATAAAACTGCAAGTTTCAAAACACACCACAGGAGCCCAGAGAGAAGTTGGAAGCATAAATTTAAAAATTAGGACGTTTTTTTTCATGTAAAATATTTAGATCACATTTTACTTTTAAAACACACTCAACGTTCAAAACAACACCTAAAAAAGATTTGGATCCTAGCATCCCACACATTCTGCCTGGCAGCTTTAGCTTTACGTCTGGA
>NC_142417.1:13180000-13187500 GCF_059516105.1 Syngnathus floridae | reverse complement strand
GGGATGCATGAAATTCACTATGTTGAACAGGGAAGAGTTTCTACTTGGCTTAAGTCACTTCAACTGAAGGGCATAAGATTTGATGCAGCCTAGTTCTGCTCTACTGGTAACTTCCAACACTTTGTGTTCAAAGTTAAGAGAGGATTGGGATCCCCCTCAATCAGAATTCAGTCTCCTTGTGCTGCTATATCAATCTAATCTGCCAAAGGCCTTTGGACTCATTTGTGCTGGCTCATGTAACTTGAAGTACTCCACTATATACTATTAGCAATAGGACCATTTCATTACTTAATCAGAAAATTTAATTTATGTCACGGGCCATCAGCTGATTCACAATAATATCAGCACTTTTCCTTTCTCTGAATGGATGGTGAGAGCAAGCGAGGTAAGAAGAGACTAACAAATAGTCAGTAGAAATATTTGTGTGTGTGGTGTGCTGTGATGGTCATCTCTACTATACCACACGCCATACAGTAAGAGCAACTAATTTCTTTCTTTGTCAAGTGTGGGGTCACCTGCGTTTCCAAAACGTGGTTTAGATATAAAGGTTGTTTAGGCCAATCAAAAATCAAAATCTGCTATATTAGAACTAAGTTATGGATGATACCTGAAGTCATTCATCTTTGCCTTTTATTTTCTGTCTTGTGGACAGAGGTCTTGATGACCTTCCTAATTTTTATTGTCATCACCCTCTTTAATTTCAGAGCTTTAAACAAGGACACTTTTCAACACAAGGTGTGGGCCCACATCACAGACACTAAGGCCCAACGCTTTTAACTTGGACCCACTTGTGTGTCCCACAACATCACAGACCATTTCCTCTGTTCTCTGGCAAACAAGACCACACACAGGTAAACACACTTTCTGCTAGTTAAATGCTGACTTTGATTTGACAATGACTGAGTGAACCCAAGATCAATCACTCTATACTTAATATATTCATACGTACATAAAGTAAGTGTGAGTTGAGCAAGTACATACATATATGTTGCATTGATTAAAAACAGGTCACAAATAAACTACAATCGACGGAGTAAGAATGCTCACTGCACAGACCTATAGCTTGTAGCTATTTAGTCATTTCAAAATAAAAACAGATATCACTGTGAGAATACAATTTTACATTAGCTGAGGTTAGGATAACAAAATAGAGAATTTTGCGTATTTCGTATTACAAGTTAGCCAAGACACAGTCGGGTGATGTAACTATATGTTGTTGGTTTAATAAAATATCTTTATATAAAATGTATTATCATGATTACAACAACAACTGTTTCAGAGTGAAAAGTCGAATTATATTTTTCATCAAAAGTAATGGACAAAAATTTGGCTTCATTTTGCAATAACCTTCCTTCTGGCAAATCATACCCAGTTTATCAGATCAAGGCTTAAAGTTCTTTTTTAAATAGCTGCCATCTGTTTACTCGATCGACACTCTTGGTGCCCTTAGCTGTTTACACATATTCTACAAAGACCTCTGCCAAAGCTCCAAGGCTGTGTCGGGATGCTACAATCCTCCTGGCTTAACAAGGGCCTTGATCAGATTCAGTAACACGCACACAGACACAATGCAGACCGCAAAATGTCCATTATAAATAGATGTGCAAGCAACTCAAATATTGTGTAAGCGCCAAACACAGTGAAAATTATGCACTCGTGCATTAGTTATGGGATCTGTGCATAATCAATGTATTCAACATCTGGACACAAATATACAATATATCCAGACAAGCACTGCCATGTATCATTAGAACTGCTAATTTGCGGAATGATTCATTAGGCACCACCCTCCATCAGCTCCTCCATCATCAGTCTGTCTATCCATCTACTGCTCAGTGGCAGTGATGAGATTCAGTCTGCTAGAAAGCTGTCTTGAACAAGAAATATCGACCGGCAACTGTTTTGGAACAAAAGATTATGTGTGCGGATAATGTGAGGTTCTTGCTGCAGCGATGAACATCTGAGTAATTCATAAAAATCAAGCCAATAAATTCCATTTACGTTTTTGTATGATATACTGTAGTTATGGTCTCTTTCATGAATGTAGTGAAATAATCTTTATTTAAATATTCTCAATTACAAGAATACTTATGCTTATTTAATGTCAATAATAGTTTAATTATTTTCAATAATAAAAATAGAATCATTGTTCCATTATAACCCTGTTGTTACCATCCCTGGCCAGCGGGTGGTGTAAGAACACTATGTGTATTTTACTTAAGCCTCACGTCATTCATATAGTGGAATATATGACTTATCCATATCTGCAGTTTAGATACACAAGACTAAATCAGTATTATGTAAATGGGTTTCCTTAAACGGATTTCCTACAAGTGAAGCTGGTATTGATTGATACCAGCAGCCTCTCCTTTTGGGCACAGCTGTAAAGCAACTTGAAATCTCATCACTGGAGCAAACAGACAGATATGTGTTAATGAACGCACATGTTGCAGTGATCTTAGCTGCTTCTCGGAATGGAAAGCATCAACATTTCTTCTTAACTTGAGGACTTAAGTGGTGTGATGGGAAGGGGGTGTACAGGGCAAAGGTCAAGGGCGGGGTCGCACGGTTTTAAGCTGCTAAGGTCCAACAGGCAGAGGTTATCTGAACCTAATGGACTGGTTAAAAGCAAATACATTTGACAAAGGCAAAAGTCAGTGTTGCATTCAGCCATTCTTGAAGAGCTTGTGAAGACCTGAGTCCTCGTTCTTTCTGCACGTTAGGTAACTATTATAAAATAATGTGTCACTTAGTCTGAATATATGTATTTTTTTGGTATTTGTTACTGTTTACTTTGTTACAATAGATCAATGCGCCCCTGAGACAAGATCCAGTGGTAGCTCTCATGCAACTATTTTCAACATATAAAATACAGCACTCAATACAATTCCTTTAAGATGTTCAGATGTTTGTATGTGCCGTGTGTTTACCATTGTCAGCATAAAGGAAAGTGATGATAGATTTTGGAGCATTCAATTATACAACCCATCACAAACAAACTTCACCATGTAACATGATCCTCAAAGTGAGTGCCTTGAATTCCACATTTGAACTGGTGATGTGCTGCATCCATTTCAGAAAGCAAATATTAGAATGGTGTTTTGATGGGGTTGGAAACTATTACATTGCATAAATTGAGTTAGTGGACCATACACATTAAGCATTTGCAGTGCAAACGTGTGACTGGTTACATGTTCTAATCTTTGCTTTTTCAAATTACAGGAAGGCCGTGTCTCTCTCTCCCTCGGCTCGACACCCAGCAGGCGAGGCACTGCCATCCGCTGTTCCCTTCACAAATCTAAAGTCAAAGGGATGGAGAATCTCTCGAGCTGTGGGACACTGACGTCAACATTTTCATTCTAACAGTTAGTACTATGTTCTTATTAATATCCTCAAAAGATCCAGAGAATATAAAGCAATCCCTGCACTAAGCGATAATGTTGAAAACAATTACCTTTATTCTCTAAGGCAGCGCTGCTTCAAAAACCGACATCAGGATATTGCCACATGGGCTCTGTAACACTTCAGAGAGCCATTGTCAATTACATGCAGACTGCTACAAATGCAAATAATCATCCTTTGTGTGGTCAGGGTGGAAAACGGTAGCAGTAAAATGTTCATTTTCATATATTACAGTCATTCATTAAGATCCTCTTCGTCAAACACCTGTGTAAAATACATACAAAAATCTGATGAGTTTATTAATTGACAGATGTTACATATTTATTGTTGTCAGAGGCCAAAGTTAGCTACTGAAGAATAACTATTTTGCATTGTGTCCTCTTGGCCAAACTGAGTGCCCTGCAGAGGCTGCTGTGAAAGAAATGGCCAGTTTGGCTTTGATTCTGAGGGAAGGTGAGCCACCTCTCTGTGGAGTCCAAATCATCCATCCAGGTGGATGCTGACAGGACTAGATAAGTATCTCACCCTGGGCCAAAATAACACAGTGTCCCATTGAGACCCAATAATTACATGGGCCTACTGCCACACTGGCCCTGATGTATGGCTCCAGATAGCCATCTCACACCCACTAAGCTTGTGCACGGACACACGCGCACACCCCCAGACACACAAACACACACACACGCACACACACACACACACACACACACACACACACACACACACACACACACACACACACACACACACACACAAACTTGCACTTAACACATTTCTTGAATGTGCACACGCTTGTAATCAGTAAAATGGCAAATGACTTCTGTCATGAATATGGAAATTCAAGTGAGGTTATCTTTGTGAAATATGGAATATTGTGCTGCTTCATTTTCTACCAGCATTCATTTTAGTCTTCGAAGATAAAACACAACATATGTTTTTGTCCAGGAACACACTTCACCTAGTGCAACCCTTGGCTTGAACTATGGAATCACCCCTTCTGGAGGAGGGTTATTTAAATCAAGAATGTTCCACAAAATAATTTGTATACAAAATGCCATCCTTCTGTCCTTAAGAAAGAATAAAAAGCATCATAAAAAACATTTCATCAGTCGGTCACAATTTTTTGTTCACCATGGATTTAACTGGTGATAAACGACAATCAACCCTGTCATTGGCCTTTTTCTTTCATTTCCCCCAGATAATTTCGATTGGATTAAAATCCGGACTTTTTGCAGGCTATGACATCGATATTATGGAATCTATATTCGTAAACAGTGCAGCTGCACATGAGGGTAGAAACTGGTGCATCCTGATTTTCATGACAACAGGCCACAACGTTGGGTGTTCCGGTGTACTCAGGCTACTTCAATATGTTGTGGCTAAAAGTGGAATAAACATTTTGCCTGGACCCAGGCGTAGTGAATGTAATGTGATTTTGGTGAATTTCATCACAGTGCAGGCAGACAGATTCTGATGTATTGGCACATGTGTGGTGGATGTACATTGTACTAAATAAGATCCAGTGCATGTATTATGTGAAGGGCTTCCTCCCCTGAAGCCTTTTACAGAATCCCTTAGAGTGAGTACAAGGCCGGGCTATTGTGTAAACTTGCAGGTGATGTGTTCTTGTCTTAAGTTGCCACCCTTCATCTGACGAACCGATATACTAATAGCAGCACATAGGGTCAACAACACCTGATACGGCCGCCTTGAGGCAAGTTCACAGTAGGATGGAGAGTTCACGACATGTCTTGCATTGTGCAATCGTCCCCTGGGTACAACATCTATGATTAATGTTGAGATACAATGATGCGATCGTGTGTCGGGTCACTTCCACATCTACAGCCAGGGCAGTGACTCAAAAGTAAGAGTGATAAAGCCCAACATGTGAGGAGAAAATAAACACAGTCCTCCAGCACAATGTCACATAAGAAGAATCCACTTGGAAGTATGCATCACGTTTTTCTTAAATACTACCAACCCAGAATTTCAACAGCCGTGTTTCACGTTGTTGTTTTATGTGGTAGAAACAACCAACCATTTCCAATAAGAAACAACAATACACAACTAGCTGTGGACAGAGACCATGTTGATGAGACTTGTGCTTGGCTGAGGTGAAACAGTCTTAGGGAACATGTGCAGAAGGAAAGCGGAATCCCCAAAGCCTCCTAGCCACAGAAACAGTCTTCATTAATCTCAGCCACTATGACAGGCCCATTGTGACCTCATAAATAGCCTCTGATACCCCACACTAAAGGGTGGGGATAGGGAACAGATACTATGTTCAACGCTAAGGTGATATTAATCTGCACAACTATGTCTACACAAACAGACATGGTAATATTGTTCCGACTTTTACACAACTAATCTCTAGCCGCTTGCAATCAAGAACTTTGATTTTCAACAAGGTATTGGCACAAACAAGGTAAAGGGGAAAATTAAAGTAATAACTATCAATGCTAATCAGGGTAGGAATAACACTTGTAGACCAAATGCCAAATTGCAAAAAAGAAAGAAGAGTTTTATCAGTGTGAATAAAAATCATTACGTTTTGTCGTAGTAATGTGTGGATTGAAATACAGAAACCTTCATTGCTAGATCTTTACGCTCTTGAATTGATTCTCTTCTGAAAATTAACGATAATGGAAAGTAACACAGCTATTGAGATCTTTATGAAGGTTACATGTTTGATGGGAACTACCTACTTTTTGTTTTTCTTGGGTAGGTTAAGCACGGCAGATCGCCACACCACTCATTAAGTATCACGCATTGTTAGTCTGACTGTGTAATGACATTATTGCAGGGCGACATAAGGTGTTGGGATAGCACAACAAACCTCGTAAAAGTTTTTGTGAAGAGCACGGTGCTGCGGGTAGGCACTCTCTAGGTAGAGATGGACAAATTGTGGCCTTTTAAGTGGCTCAAAGCACCGTGGCTGTTGGAATTGTTCAAATTATAAAATGCAGTACCAACAAATAGCTACACAAGTTCTTGAAATAATATCATGCGTTGGCAGTAAAGCATATAATGAGAATAATTTGGCATTACTCCATGTCTCTTTAGGTCCAATGCAATAATAATAGTCAGACTAATAGGAAAACAACATTGACAGGCTCAAATGACAGGTACAGTACTTAATTAGCATTTTATGGAACATAAAAACTGCAATTTTTAAATGCATTATAAATCGTAACTGGAACGTTTCTTGGCTGTATGTCAGCAGCCTCTGCTGCAACAGTTGTATTACCTCCCACCGTTATTATCTTGCACTTTAATGGGCTGTAACAGCCCATTCCCCCACTAAAGGTCCCCCTTCTGCTTTTTCATCTCCCTCTGCTCAGCATCGCGTTCCTGGCTGTTACACTTCAGCACATGGCAGCCAGCAGGGAAGGACAACCATACCACTGACCCATGAATCTGTCATATCAACATTCTTTTCCTGTCGAAATCCTCTTGTTAGTTCTCTACTTGGTATAACTCAACAACTCTGTATAATTCTTTTTAAACAAAATATTCATCATCTTCCTTTGACCTTAGAAAAGTACAGGACAGCATATTCTGAAAAGTCAACCAATTTATGTGTTGCAGTATCGGACATGACTAAAAAGTCTGTGGCGAGAGTGAAAGTTCAGAGTAGATTGTAGATGAGAATGACAGTGGTGGTTCTTTGTCTCTTGACTTCCAGTTGCTAGTTACATGACTCTTTGAAGCTGGGGAGACGGTTGCTAACTACCGTATTTTCTGGACTATAAGGCGCACATAAAACCCCAAAATCTTCTCAAAAGCCGACAGTGCGCCTTATAGTCCGCTGCGCCTTATATATGGCCTGAAGCATTGTGTCATGAAATCAATCATAAGTGGCCCGCTGAAGACTAAAAATCATGAATCAAAAAGACTATGGATCATTAATTTATGATTATAAAGTAATTTGTTGCATCTGAAGTTGAAATTAAAAAAAATAAAATGGAGAATGATTTGATTTGGATTAAAAATCTGACATGATGCATTAATGGTGCGCCTTATAGACCGGTGCGCCTTATATAAGGACAAAGTTTTAAAATGCGCCATTCATTGAAGGCGCACCTTATAGTCCAGTGG
>NC_142417.1:13165000-13175000 GCF_059516105.1 Syngnathus floridae | reverse complement strand
TTCCTGCAGTCCCTCAAAATATTTCTCAGAATTTTATGCCATGCTTATTGTCCAAAAAAGGCTTTATATCCGTTCTCTGGACTGCATACTTCCTCAGAAGTGCCCTCACTTGAATTTTCTCACATGGACTTTCATGTGAACTGCAGCTTGCTTAGATCATGGCAGTGTTTGTTCACAATTTGAAAGGCTCTCGATGACACATTTGTGTCAGGAAGAAGTCCCACTCATTGACTACCATTCAGAATCACAAAAGCAAAGCAGACGGCAGTATTTACATCAGCAGTAACATTTAAAGCTGAAACAATGAGGCCCTCGCTGCAGCGTGTGTCAACAAAGCGATGCCACAACAAGACTGGGTTAATTCGCTTCCATAGAATGTGATACGGGAAGAATGAGCCACCGATTGTGTTTTGCTTTTGCCTCCAGCTTCACAAACAGCAGTACTGACAAAGTATCCTTTCTCTGCTGTTTCCTTCCACTCTGATTGGACTAATTGGGACTTGTTGACAGCAAATCCCATCCGTACGGGAACAGGCCAATCGCGTCTCTGCATCTGTCATCCCTGGCACACAGGGCTTCCACTCCCTTTATAAAGGCCTTTGTCTAGGTGACCTGAATGACCTCTGTCTTTTTTAAATATAGTAAGGCTTAATATGGGTGCATGAACACGATATTGAACTTTTTGTTTTAGAAATCAATGTTTTGCAATGAATTTTAACTTAGTTTTTAGGTATACAACCTTATGTACATATTTACTGCAATTTCCTTGGTCTGTCCAAACTAACATAGACCATGGAAGCATGGAGCTGCCAATGTGGAATAAACAATTTTTGACTAGCAAATACTTTTGCACATGTTCATGAGTAAGTTCAAACGTATTTAGATATGTATTTAAACAATACTTGGGAAAATGGGAAATGCTTTTTGTAGTATTTATCTCCAAGTTCGTTCGAACTTATTTGCGAGTTTCTAACGTAATTGCCAGTCCAACATTTTTTCCTTCACACTGGCAGCGCCATGCTTCCGTAGTCCATGTTTGTTTGTAAACTCTTACTCATTGGTATTTTTATAATAAATGTGTTAGCTTTTTTGTCATGTATTTGAATCTTCAAAAAGCTGCAGACAACTTAAAAAAGGGCCCAACAAGAAAATAAAGGTCAGGAATTGCACGTGAATTCAATAGGTCAAACTAAAATACCACTAAATATCAGAATTTGTTTTAGTCATCTAGATGTCATGAAGATCTTTTTTGTTTACTTTATTTTGTTGTATTATAGCTATTATAATCCCTCAAATAAATCCACCATAAATTGCAATTACTATCGGGATGATGTCAGTGCAATCTGACTGGAGACTTGATAGAATTGAGGTGGTGTAAAAGAATAGTACAAAAATAGACTTGAAGTTTTGCCAAGTTTTCTTATACAATAAACAATAATCAATGATTTTAGCACAGTCACACTATTGTTACTATGACCATTTTAATCTGACAGAACAACCGTTTACATTTTTGCTGAAACTGTGTCTCTTGTTGAGATCATCTAAGTCGAAATTCAAAGATATTGTTGATTGTTGTTTATTGCTGAACATGTTATGGACTGTTTTTTCCGAGAGAGCTGACTTGGAGTTTGGAGAATCCATGCATGAAAACAGATACATCCTTTCCGTGCTCGTATTTTATTTCATTTGCTTTGAACATGTGCAAACTGACAAGGCACAACAGCACCTTTGCTCCAGCAGTTAGGCTGTGACAAATGACCATGAGCATTAAAGTGTACGGCTGGACCTCCATCCAGAGACTCTAAGAGCAACTTGTCTGTCAGCACCATTATGAGACGCTCATATCTTGGCCTGCACCTGTCTTTAGTGGCTCAGGGGTGTACTGAGCTCTTGCCGCTGGACTACTCCAGTACTTGGAGCTGTGGACAAGTCGGGATTCTCCATTCATTGAGGTTGATTGACAGCGAAGCATCCGAACGAAGGAGCAGCTGGGATGAGACAGAGGAAAGCGTGTACCTGTGTCCTCTTTGTGCTTGAACTAGCTCCTCTCTTGTCTTCCGTGGCCATGTCCAAACAATGGAGTCCTAACAGGAGCTGTCAGCAGACCACACTTGTGTGACCAGAGTGGCCAGTGGGGTTAGCCAGGATCACATCAGCTCTATGTTTGCATGGCATTGAAAGGCATGTAACTACAGTTAAAGCTCGTTTTGTTGTATTTTCTAAAGAAGTCCGCGGCGGCTTTCAGCCTCATGTTTACTCACTCTGAGCTCAAAAGAGGCAAAGATCGCCATGCTGTTGAAGCAACAGTGTCTGGTTTAGAAATATTGCCTTTAAAAAAAGTGTTAGGTAAGGTGTTCAGCGGGTGTCTCCACTTTGCACCTGAGGTTCGATCAATACCGCACAGCAAGTGCTGACATGCCCATTTGCTCAGGCAGAAAAAAGATGGCGTGGCTGTGAATGGTGGCGCTGAATGATGGCGGCAGGTGAATTGTTGTGACAGCGGATACAGTGTATCAACCTGTTGCTTTTAAGTGCGTGATTATTCCCAAGCCGCCAGTCAATCCGTGTTTTCTTACATTTTGGCACTGCATGTGGCCAGTACTTTTGAAACGGATACTCTTTGCTTAGCCCACTGTGCTTTTTGCTTCTGCGATAATGCAATGTTTATGAGTTATTGCACTGTTACACATGTGCCAGCTGCAGCCATTATTCGATAGCTGTAATTAAGCCATAAGTAAGGCGCTCAAGAGCTTTTAACCGCAGATACAAAAGAGGTAGGGTGACGTGATCAGATAAAATTGAATGAGCTTATGATCGTTGCTGTAACTAAACAACCAATGGGCAGGTGTTTAACAATAAAAGGGATCGAAAAGATACATGTGATGGAAAATTTCCTCAGGAGGAACCTGTTAAATGATTTAAAATGTCATCAGTGTTGTTAGCAGGATTATGCTCAATATATTTTCCAGGGACCTCAATAAAATTGCAGAAATGTGTATTAATAAATACCACAAATAGGCACCAATGAAATTAATTTGGAAAAATAAAGAAAAGTACAATGGTGGCCTCAAATTTTAGCAGTGTCGCTTTTTAAACATTAATTTTTGTTTTCCTATTTGCTATTCTGTTGTTGTCGGAAACAACTTAAACAATGAAACTTGATTCCTCAAACACTTCCCAGACTTGAATAGTTGATTGATGATCATTACATAATGCATATAAATATTCTTGCTAAAGCAGGATAGTTAATGAAACACTGATTACAGCAAAACGTTTGCCACACCGGAAACAGCACAATAAGGCCAGAGGCGGGGAAATACCGGCAAATAGTTGTTTTTGTCTCTCAACCAGTAGATGGCAATAAAGCATAACAGAGTTGTAGTACCTCACAGCAACGGTTGAAAATGAAATGTGGTGTTATGTCTCATGTTTGGGTGTCATGTATTAGGTCAGCAGTGCAGCATTTATTTGTTTATTTATTTATTTATTCATTCATTCTAAAGCATAGGAACACCAATTATTTATAGCTATACAGAAGAACATATTTTTTATTTCTGTTGTCAGTACCTATGAATAAAATAGAGATGAACTGTTGCATAGGGTCTTGATCTTCATTAATCCACTCACGAAGTGTATATATGGTATGCATATGTGGGGGTTGGGTCTGGGGATAAGGGGGGTACCACTGAAGAATTCTGAGCAATTGTCAAAATCCAAAGGTCGAAATCGGTGACAAACAAGTGCATTCGTAGAAACATGATTGAGCTCCATGGTGTTCTATTCGTAAGACATCAAGGAAACAAAAGCAAGTCTTTCTCTACAAATCGTCATTACTCAAGAAAAATAGCCGAATCCAAGCATGTTGTAGCACAAGTACATTTCATTTTACACCATAAACGCAAAGACAAAAGTAAATTATATCTTGAGTTGGAATCAAAATTATTGTGCATTTGACATTCAAGTAAACAGACATGAAAACGGACATTATGCTTCATTTATTGTTTTGTTGCTTTTTCCCTTACTGATGACATGGAAGTATTAAACAGAAAACAATCCAAGCTAATATTCACATACAAGCCAAGGGAAAAAATGAGAAACTTCATTTTGTTATTTCTTGATGTGTCAAAAATATGTGCAAACAATACAAATTAATTGGAACCCCCTTGAGGATTTTAGTTTAGGCTGACATATAGGCATTATAAAAAGTATTTGTAACAAGTAACATATTAGCAATAATGCTATTAGTTAAAGCTGGGGTGATAAGTTAAATCGATGTTCATTTATTTTGCGCTCAAATTGAATCAATCTCAGCACCAAATGAAAACTAAAACTAAAATATCTGCGATGATCAAAAAACTTCTCATCTTAATTGTGCTGCAATCAGTCACTCATGTTGTTACTATTCAAATTTAATCACCTGTTGAGCACAACTAATAAACACTTTTCAGGTGGAAATAATGGATTTATTAACAATCACACAGGAAGTCAAATTGTGTGTAACAAAGACAAACAGACACCAAAGGAGTTAGAGTATGCAGGCAATGGGTGATGAGCTGCAGTGTGTGTGTGTGACTGACATCTTTCTGCTGTCCACTGAGCTTCATGTCATGCGGTAGTCATTCCATCTCAGCCAGGCAGAAAATCTCCACTCCTGTCTCGGCAGGACGCGCGCTGCCAAACACAGCACACAGCAGTTCTTCCTCGCCATGAGCAGGGCTTTGAACCCAAACACTCTGGCCAAGTGCAAGTAAGGTATTCGTGCCCGTGTCAAAAGAGCTTATAGGCTGACAGTGTGGTCTGGAAAAGCTGGGGCTGACCGCATTGAGTCATTGAAAGTTACAAGACGTTCTCCCTCTGTGACCTAGTGAGTTGGAGTATGCAGGTACTTGGCTGGTGTCATGTGAGTCTTTGTTAGCGTTGGCAGCTTAGGACTGCTTTTTGCGACTGTTCCTAAAAGAATCCTTAGTACATGCTGGCAGCTACCAACCACGCTGAGGTCAATGTCTCACTCTTTTTATGCTCTTTTTAGGGTTATACTGTGATTGAATTTTCAACCATCAAATACATTTCGTCTACAGTATTACGCTGCGGTCGGACCAAACACGAGTTGAATGTTTGTGGCGATGTATTTCCATATATAGTCAATGGAGTTTGTGTGGAAGGCAGCACAGATGAAGTGTTTGAAGCAAAACTTTTGCTTCTTTGCCCATTTCGCTGTGGTTTGAAAATGTGAGCTTGAAGCAGCCAATCAGTACTTCCTGCGTCGCTGCAGCAGCAGTACAAGCACAAAAAGATGCAAAAAAACAAAACAGCTACTTTTACTTTGTAATTCAAAGGTTGATGACACTCTGAAAGCCATTAATTTGTTTCCTTCTTTCCTGCATTTGAAATTTGATAAAAATTCCCATCTGAATGAAATGTGGCCAAGTTCCAAACTGATTTTTGACGTGCTCTTGAGTTCATTCCATGATGGGGTTGAGGTCAGGGTTCTAATATTTTTTTACACCGGTCTCATCCAACCATGCCTTTATGGGGACTTTCTGCAGAGTCGTGCTGGAAAAAAAAACGGGCCTGGAGCAGGGAACTATAGCAACTCATCCAACCCTTATTGATATGTCTCCATGTAATTGTGGAGACAATGTGCTTGTTCTGCAGCAGAACTAAGCGTTGAAGCTTATTCTTTTCTTAAAGCTTCTACTACAAGCTTGCTGAGTGAATGAAACTGGACACAAAGCTCCCTGACAAGTATATTACATTACAACAGCAAAAACTGATTGCAATATCTCTGTCTCCAGAGCGAGATAGATTGTTCTGGCAAGACCCTAAACAGAAGATGAATCTGTCTACTTTTCTTCTACTGCTGGCTGACAAAATCCCTCATAGAGGAAATCAAGGCTTCTGACAGGTGTAGTCTTTAAAGATAAATTACTGAGGAGAACCTGAGAAGAGAAGTGAAACATGATCGTTGTATCTGGCAGATGAGAACAAATGGTGGGATTGAGGGTGTTGCTCACAACATTGTTATTATTATTTTTTTTGTCAGGGCTTTTCCATCTTTATGGAAATACCTTGTTTTATCCCTACAATGACATCATCCATACTTTCAGTAGCAGGTAACTCATGCGGGTTCATGTCACGCTACATGTCAGAATTGAAAAGCACTATGATGTTGTTCATCAAGCAACCTCGTTCCCTGACTGGAAAGACAGTTGGCATTAGATCTAAAGTGAGCTTTATTGTGTCTGAGGCGCCATGATTGTTGAGCTAGATAGATATGCTACTGTCGTAGAAGTGCCAAGAAGTAAGACAACGATGTTGACACAATGTCTGTTTCATGATTGCGTGTGCAGGGTAAGGTTGACTTACAATAAGTAATTTGAGCCCCACCTGACCATACACTTCTTAAATTGAGCCTTGAAATCAGCATTGAGGCTTGGCAAAAATGAGAACAAATACAAGTAGTACTACTGTTCAGCAATTGCTTTTCAAATGCATTGTGCAAAGTGCTTCTTTTTATCAACAGCTGTCCAAGGTAAAGTATAAAAAAAAACATTGCAACTGTTTGAATTTAGCCCTGTAGTATGCTTTATAAAAAAGAAGAGTATGTATATCCAAACATGCAGAGAAGGTGCTTTAGGAACTTATGCGTACAGATATTCCATGTGGTTTTTAAATCGATTCATTGGCTGGGGCCCAAACCAGGATGTAGCCTGTCTCTTGCCCAACGTCAGCTGGGCTGGGTTCCTAAACAACTCAACTGAGACACCAATAAGGTCAAAAGCTGTATAGGAATGGCTATTATCTTCAATGCCTATTGTCTACATCTCTTGCTGAAATCAGTTTATTGTAAAGAACACTAGTGAATGACAAGATGAGGAGACAAATTCGAGTCATGTCTCTTCTCCACATCAAAACTGACTGTTTACTCAACAAGAAACACACTACTCCCCTTTATCCCGTCAAGGAGTTAAAGAGAATAGCAAGGACAAAACTATTACATTAAAAAAAATAAACATTAATCATTCATCTTATTCTCATTTCTTTTGTAAAACCACAATAGGGTTTTATTACCGGATGTATATTTGCATTGTATTATTATGCAAACACACTTGAGGTGCGCTGTTCTAAACCAATATTTAACTTATTGTGTGCCAATATACTTAACGTGTGCCATTTGCTGATGTCATCCAAATAATAAGCAGGAGCTTCAATACTGACTGTATGTGATGAGTAAAAACTGTGAATATGGTGTGTAATGTTTTTGCTGTAATATGAGAGTGGGGAATATTAGGAACACCTTTCAATCTGATCCAGTGTGGTTCTACATAACATTGACCACAATAATAAACACATCATTAAACGACTAGCTATTTCTGACAGTGTTTAAACTTAAGATTTTAATCGCTCTTTTGGATACAGATCTTTCATTGGAGGCTGCAGGTGTGCCCCACAAAATTACCTATGTGAGCATTTACTGGTAAAAAGCTAATATTCACACACAAACACACAAACGCACGCACACAAGACAGAGCACAACACTAGTGAATTGCAAATCTTGCTCATGTAATTATTTCCAACATACCAACACACCACAAATACCATCAGCGTTGTTAACTAATGCTAGTCATTTGGAAGTTAAGCGGAAGCAAGAAGCACATGTCACCATCAAACTACATTCCACAACTGACAATGAGGGAAAATACCAAGCAGTATCTAGTGCGGGCATCTCACACAGACCCGTGAGTTTTATACGTATTCATACCATGATTTATGATCTAAGTCCAATTACAGAACTAACCAAAAAAAAAAAAATCATAAATAATATGATTACGTCAAACACAAAGTACATTACTTTAGGTAAGTGTTCAGTCAATATTGTTCAAAAATCTATTACTCATGGTAGATCAAAATCAAAAGCATTTACTTGCCCTTCAAATATATTTTCTGCAGGCATATTTTCTGCTCCTCTGCTGGCATCTTACTGGCTTTGACAAATTGGCCAGAATTTGAGCACACACGGGCATGCACTCCCTTAAACCTGCATGCACAAAACATACTCTTACAACTGTTTGTCTTCACCTACTTTCACGCTGCAGAACAGATGTGACAAAAAAGTGTAAAGTCATTGTTAACTGGACAGCACAATTGCCTAACTCATTCTTAATGTACTGTAACCATAGCAATAGAAACTATGGATGTGCTTTCTAAAAGTTTAGTTTGTGTTTAGATACGTAGTCATTTAAGTCATAGCAATCTAAAGAAGTTGAATACATATAAATGTACTTGAAAAAAGTGGCAAGTATGCTGCTGGACTAAATATATCTACATTATTATGATGTTGTCGAAGTGTCTAGACCCCAAAAGTATCAAGAGATCTTTAAACCTCAGTACAGTCTGAGGGGTCTTTTGATATGCCAGTGTTGGGGCCCCCAAGAGACCTGCAGTCTGTTGCAGCCAGTGTCATTGTTCATGAGCCCTGACAAATCCGAACAGGTGGAGACATTTCTCTGTCCGCAACACCCTGCCCACCACTCCCGCACACACCACCACTCGCCCAAACACCAGATCTGGGAAATAGAGTAATGGACCCCGCTCTTCATAACTCAGTACAAGCTCTGTTGCCTGGCAACCAAATGTTTAGCTGCTACGTTGGTATTTTGGCTTTTTTTGCCTACTCCATACCACGCTCCCTCTGCATTGCCATTCATGCATGAACAAGCATTTCCCAATATGTATCACTGATTTTCATATATCTCTAAAATAATCAAACCCACATTTCAGAAATCTTTCAACAAAATAAGTTATATACCTAATGTGAAATTATGCTTTCCCTCATTTTTAATAATGAGGTATGAGTTTACAGAGCTGCTTGCATTGTCTCTCAGAGATATAAGTATAATCAACTCAGCAATTTGTTTGGAACTTGCTTGCCTTGTTGTGTAAACGAGTATTATTGTGATAAATGTAAACAATTTTATTTGTTCCAAATTAAATTACTGTTTTAACCTGTTTTACCGCCCTCAAAATACAAAGTGTGTTTTTTACAGCGCATGCGGTATCTGCCCAGTGCCTCAAAGGTGGAAGAAATAGGTGTGTGTGTGGGGGGGGGGGGGGGGGTGTTAGGAGTATGGATGAGGTCAACGGATCCATCCATTAGGCGGTATAATGAGAGGGAGCAGCTGCCTGCCACTGGGTCAGACAGTACACAGATGTGAAGGAGCCTGAGGGCTCGACTGAGCTGAGCTGGTAAGATGGGACCGTCTTGCACCCATGGTCCCATTCCAATATGCATTGCTACGCACCAGGATGCCCTGCAGTGGAAGAAATTCTCTCTAGCCAACAGTCACCAGACAAAAAAAATGTGTCACTGTGCAGAACAGCTGCTTGTTCTGACCTGCTGGTACACAGCATGCTGAAAAGCATTCTAATTTTCACAGCTTGGTAAAGCCCACCGAGTCAGTTTTTGTAAAGACAAAATTCTTGTCGCCTTGTCTTATGATGCACACAATCCTACATTACAGCCTCACTTGTGATCAGTGATCGATCAGTTTATTATTGGGTGTAGGCAAGGCAAGTTCATTTCTATAGCACAATTCAACAACAAAGTGCTTTACAAGACATTAAAATATAAATGAAGCATGATTTAAAATTCAAACAAAAAACAAAGAAATAAGAACAATAGATAAATTAGTATTAGCCACCTCCTACATCCCCAACCATAAAACAGCAGGATGGTTCTCCATCGCATATATCCATACCTACATTAAAGTTCCACAAGATGTAGAAGCTCAATGTACTCCAGGATTGGCCAGCCCATCACCAGACATGAACATCATTGAGCATGTCTGGGTTAGAATAAAAGAGGAAGCTCGGAAGACAAAAACAAAAACAAATTGATCAACTCTGGGAGTCATAAAAACTGTTTACTTTGCTATTCCTGATGAGCTCATCAAAAAATGGTATGGCTCATCGTCGTACTGAATGGATGCAGTCTTTACTT